>NC_092224.1:52130068-52357645 GCF_036320965.1 Panulirus ornatus | reverse complement strand
TGTGGCATGAGAAGCGTGGGAGGTGGGTTGATTACAAAGGGTAGTGAGTGGTGGGATGAAAAAGTAAGATTATTAGTGAAAGAGAAGAGAGAGGCATTTGGACGATTTTTGCTGGGGAAAAAAGCAAATGAGTGGGACATGTATAAAAGAAAGAGACAGGAGGTCAAGAGAAAGGTGCAAGAGGTGAAAAAGAGGGCAAATGAGAGTTGGGGTGAGAGAGTATCATTAAATTTTAGGGAGAATAAAAAGATGTTCTGGAAGGAGGTAAATAAAGTGCATAAGACAAGGGAACAAATGGGGACTTCAGTGAAGGGGGCTAATGGGGAGGTGATAACAAGTGATGGTGATGTGAGAAGAAGATGGAGTGAGTATTTTGAAGGTTTGTTGAATTTGTTTGATGATAGAGTGGCAGATATAGGGTGTTTTGGTCAAGGTGGTGTGCAAAGTGAGAGGGTTAGGGAAAATGATTTGGTAAACAGAGAAGAGGTAGTAAAAGCTTTGCGGAAGATGAAAGCCGGCAAGGCATTAGGTTTGGATGGTATTGCAGTGGAATCTATTAAAAAAGGGGGTGACTGTATTGTTGACTGGTTGGTAAGGTTATTTAATGTATGTATGATTCATGGTGAGGTGCCTGAGGACTGGCAGAATGTGTGCATAGTGCCATTGTTCAAAGGCAAAGGGGATAAGAGTGAGTGCTCAAATTACAGAGGTATAAGTTTGTTGAGTATTCCTGGGAAATTATATGGGAGGCTATTGATTGAGAGGATGAAAGCATGTACAGAGCATCAGACTGGGGAAGAGCAGTGTGGTTTCAGAAGTGGTGGAGGATGTGTGGATCAGGTGTTTGCTTTGAAGAATGTATGTGAGAAATACTTAGAAAAGCAAATGGATTTGTATGTAGAATTTAGGGATCTGGAGAAGGCATATGATAGAGTTGATAGAGATGCTCTGTGGAAGGTACTAAGAATATATGGTGTGGGAGGAAAGTTGTTAGAAGCAGTGAAAAGTTTTTATCGAGGATGTAAGGCATGTGTACGTGTAGGAAGAGAGGAAAGTGATTGGTTCTCAGTGAATGTAGGTTTGCGGCAGGGGTGTGTGATGTCTGCATGGTTGTTTAATTTGTTTATGAATGGGGTTGTTAGGAAGGTGAATGCAAGAGTTTTGGAAAGAGGGGCAAGTATGCAGTCTGTTGTGGATGAGAGAGCTTGGGAAGTGAGTCAGTTGTTGTTCGCTGATGATACAGCGCTGGTGGCTGATTCATGTGAGAAACGGCAGAAGCTGATGACTGGGCTTGGTAAAGTGTGTGAAAGAAAGTTGAGAGTAAATGTGAATAAGAGCAAGATTATTAGGTACAGTAGACTTGAGGGTCAAGTCAATTGTGAGGTAAGTTTGAATGGAGAAAACTGGAGGAAGTGAAGTGTTTTAGATATCTGGGAGTGGATTTGGCAGCGGATGGAATAATGGAAGCTTCACATGCCCTGATTCAATCCACTGACAGCACGTCAACCCCGGTATACCACATCGATCCATTTCACTCTGTTCCTTGCCCTCCTTTCACCCTACTGCATGTTCAGGCCCTGATCACACAAAATCTTTTTCACTCCATCTCTCCACCTCCAATTTGGTCTCCCACTTCTCCTCGTTCCCTCCACCTCCGACACATATATCCTCTTGGTCAATCTTTCCTCACTCATTCTCTCCATGTGCCCAAATCATTTCAAATCACCCTCTTCTGCTCTCTCAACCACGCTCTTTTTATTTCCACACATCTCTCTTACCCTTACGTTACTTACTCGATCAAACCACCTCACACCACACATTGTCCTCAAACATCTCATTTACAGCACATCCATCCTCCTGCACACAACTTTATCCATAGCCCACGCCTCGCAACCATACAACATTGTTGGAACCACTATTCCTTCAAACATACCCATTTTTGCTTTCCGAGATAATGTTCTCGACTTCCACACATTCTTCAAGGCTCCCAGGATTTTCGCCCCCTCCCCCACCCTATGATCCACTTCCGCTTCCATGGTTCCATCCGCTGCCAGATCCACTCCCAGATATCTAAAACACTTCCCTTCCTCCAGTTTTTCTCCATTCAAACTTACCTCCCAATTGACTTGACCCTCAACCCTACTGTACCTAATTACCTTGCTCTTATTCACATTTACTCTTAACTTTCTTCTTTCACACACTTTACCAAACTCAGTCACCAGCTTCTACAGTTTCTCACATGAATCAGCCACCAGCACTGTATCATCAGCGAACAACAACTGACTCACTTCCCAAGCTCTCTCATCCCCAACAGACTTCATACTTGCCCCTCTTTCCAAAACTCTTGCATTCACCTCCCTAACAACCCCATCCATATATATATATATATATATATATATATATATATATATATATATATATATATATATATATATATACATATACATATATATATATATATATATATATATATATATATATATATATATATATATATATATATATATATATATTTATTTTTTATTATACTTTGTCGCTGTCTCCCGCGTTTGCGAGGTAGCGCAAGGAAACAGACGAAAGAAATGGCCCAACCCCCCCCATACACATGTATATACATACGTCCACACACGCAAATATACATACCTACACAGCTTTCCATGGTTTACCCCAGACGCTTCACATGCCTTGCTTCAATCCACTGACAGCACGTCAACCCCGGTATACCACATCGCTCCAATTCACTCTATTCCTTGCCCTCCTTTCACCCTCCTGCATGTTCAGGCCCCGATCACACAAAATCTTTTTCACTCCATCTTTCCACCTCCAATTTGGTCTCCCTCTTCTCCTTGTTCCCTCCACCTCCGACACATATATCCTCTTGGTCAATCTTTCCTCACTCATCCTCTCCATGTGCCCAAACCACTTCAAAACACCCTCTTCTGCTCTCTCAACCACGCTCTTTTTATTTCCACACATCTCTCTTACCCTTACGTTACTCACTCGATCAAACCACCTCACACCGCACATTGTCCTCAAACATCTCATTTCCAGCACATCCATCCTCCTGCGTACAACTCTATCCATAGCCCACGCCTCGCAACCATACAACATTGTTGGAACCACTATATATATATATATATATATGTATATATATATATATATATATATATATATATATATATATATATATATATATATATATATATATATATACACATATATATATATATATATATATATATATATATATATATATATATATATATATATATATATACACATATATACATATATATACGTATATACATCTCAATATATATTTACATTGAGATGTATAGGTATGTAGATGTGCGTGTGTGGACGTGTATGTATATACATGTGTATGTGGGTGGGCTGGGCCACTCTTTCGTTTGTTTCCTGGTGCTACCTCGCTAACACGGGAGACAGCGACAAAGTATGATAAATATATTAATATATCTATATATATATATATATATATATATATATATATATATATATATATATATATATATATATATATATATATGGGAACATCGGTGAAGGGGACTAATCTGGGGGTGATAGCACGTAGTGGTGATGTGAGAAGGAGATGAAGTGAGTATTTTGAAGGTTAGTTGAATGTGTTCGATGATAGAGTGGCAGATATAGGGTGTGTTGGTCGAGATGGTGTGCGAAGTGAGAGGGTTAGGGAGAATGATTTGGGAAACAGAGAAGAGGTAGTAAAAATTTTGCGGAAGATGAAAGCCATCAAGGCAGTTGGTTTGGATGATATCACAGTGGAATTTATTAAAAAAATGGGTGACTGTGTTGTTGACTAGTTGGTAGGGATATTTAATGTATGTATGACTCATGATGAGGTGCCTGAGCATTGGTCGAAGGCATGCATAGTGCCATTGTACAAAGGTAAAGGGGATAAAGTGCTCAAATTACAGAGGTATAAGTTTATTGAGTTTTCCTGAGAAAATATATGGGAGGGTATTCATTGAGAGGGTGAAGGCTTGTACATAGCTTCAGACTGAGGAAGAAGAGCAGTGTGGTTTCAGAAATGATAGAGGATGTGTGGATCAGGTGTTTGCTTTGAAGAATGTATGTGAGAAATACTTAGAAAAGCAAATGGATTTGTATGTAGCATTTATGGATCTGGAGAAGGCATATGATAGAGTTGATAAAGATGCTTTGTGGAAGGTATTAAGAATATATGGTGTGGGAGGCAAGTTGTTAGAAGCAGTGAAAAGCTTTTATCGAGGATGTAAGGCATGTGTACGAATAGGAAGAGAGGAAAGTGATTGGTTCTCTGTTGATGTCAGTTTGCGGGATGGGTGCGTGATGTCTCCATGGCTTTTTAATTTGTCTATGGATGGGGGTGTTAGGGAAGTGAATGTAAGAGTTTTGGAAAGAGGGGCAAGTATGCAGTCTGTTTTGGAAGAGAGAGCTTGGGAAGTGAGTCAGTTGTTTTTCGCTGATGATACAGCACTGGTTGCTGATTCGGGTGAGAAACTGCAGAAGCTGGTGACTGAGTTTGGGAAAGTGTGTGAAAAAAGAAAGCTGAGAGTAAATGTGAATAAGAGCAAGGTTATTAGGTATAGTAGGGTTGAGGGACATGTCAATTGGCAGGTAAGTTTGAATGGAGAAAAACTGGATGAAGTGAAGTGTTTTAGATATTTGGGAGTGGAATTGACAGCAGATGGAAGCATGGAAGCGGAAGTGAGGGTGGGGAAGGGGCAAAAGTTCTGGGAGTGTTGAAGAATGTTTGGAAGGTGAGAATGTTATCTCAGAGAGCAAAAATGGGTATGTTTGAAGGAATAGTTGTTCCAACAATGTTATATGGTTGCAAGGCATGGGCTATAGATAGAGTTGTGCAGAGGAGGTTGGATGTGTTGGAAATGAGATGTTTGAGGACAATATTTGGTGTGAGGTGGTTCGATTGAATAAGTATTGAAAGGGTAAGAGAGATGTGTTGTAATAAAAAGAGTGTGGTTGAGAGAGCAGAAGAGGGTATTTTGAAATGGTTTGGTCATAGAGAATTTGTGAGGAAAGATAGACAAAGAGGATATATGTGTCAGAGTTGGAGGGAGGAAGGAGAAGTGGGAGACCAAATTGGAGGTGGAATGATGGAATGAAAAAGATTTTGAGTGATCGGGGCCTGAATATGCAGGAGGGTGAAAGGCGTGCAAGGAATAGAGTGAATTGGAACAATGTGGTACACCGCGGTTGATGTGCTGTCAATGGATTGAACCAGGGCATGTGACGCGTCTGGGGTAAACCATGGAAAGTTTTGTGGGGCCTGGATGTGGAAAGGGAACTGTGGTTTCGGTGTATTATACATTACAGCTAGAAACTGAGTGTGAATGAATGTGGCCTTTGTTTTCTTTTCCTAGTGCTACCTCGCACGCATGCAGGGGGAGGGTGGTTGTCATTTCATGTGTGGGGGGGGTGGTGACAGGAATGAATGAAGACAGCAAATATGAATTATTTATATGTGTATATATGTATATGTCTGTGTATGTATATATATGTATACGTTGAAATTTATAGGTATGTATATGTGTGTGTGTGTGGACGTTTATGTATATATATGTATATGTTGAAATGTATAGGTATGTATATGTGTGTGTGTGGACATGTATGTATATACATGTGTATGTGGGTGGGTTGGGCCATTCTTTCGTCTATTTGCTTTTGCTGCCTCGCTAACATGGGAGACAACGACAAAGTATAATACTTATGTATATCTCTCTTTTTAAACCAGGTATTATCCCTGGGGATAGGGGAGAAAGAATTCTTCCCATGCATTTCCTATGTGTCATAGAAGGCGACTAAAGGGGACAGGAGCAGGGGGGGCTAGAAAACCTCCCTTCCTCGTATTTTAACTTTCTAATCTAAAAGGGGAAACAGAAGGAGTCACGTGTGGAGTGCTCATCCTCCTCGAAGGCTAAGATTGGGGTGTCTAAATGTGTGTGTATGTAATGAAGATGAGAAAAAAGGAGAGAGAGGTAGTATTTTTAAGGAAAGGTACATGTATATTTTGGCTCTGAGTGAAACAAAGCTCAAGAGTGAAGGGGAAGAGTGGTTTGGAAATGTTTTGGGAGTAAAGGTGTTGGTGAGAGGACAAGAGTAAAGGAAGGAGTAGCACTACACCTGAAACAGGAGTGATGGGAGTATGTGATAAAGTAGAAGAAAGTAAACTCTAGATTGATATGGGTAAAAGTGAAAGTGGATGGAAAGAGATGGGTGATTATTGGTGCCTCTACACCTGGGCATGAGAAGAAAGATTATGAGAGGCAAGTGTTTTAGGAGCAGCTGAGTGAGTGTGTTAGTAGTTTTGATGCACGAGACTAGGTTATAGTGATGGGTGATTTGAATACAAAGGTAAGTAATGTGGCAGTTGAGGGAATAATTGATGTACATGGGGTATTCAGTGTTGTAAATGGAAATGGTGAAGAGCTTGTTGATTTATGTGCTGAAAAAGGACTGGTGATTGGGAATACCTGGTTTAAAAAGAAAGACATATGTAACATATGTAAGTAGGAGAGATGGACAGAGAGCGTTATTGGATTATGTGTTAATTGATAGGCGCGCGAAAGAGAGACTTTTGGATGTTAATGTGCTGAGAGGTTCAATTGGAGGGATGTCTGATCATTATCTTATGGAGGCGAAGGTGAAGATTTGTAGAGGTTTTCAGAAAAGAAGAGAGAATGTTGGGGTGAAAAGAGTGGTGAGAGTAAGTGAGCTTGGGAAGGAGACTTGTGTGAGGAAGTACCAGGAGAGTCTGAGTACAGAATGGAAAAAGGTGAGAACAAAGGATGTAAGGGGAGTGGGGGAGGATTGGGATGTATTTAGGGAAGCAGTGATGGCTTGCGCAAAAGATGCTTGTGGCACGAGAAGCGTGGGAGGTGGGCAGATTAGAAAGGGTAGTGAGTGGTGGGATGAAGAAGTAAGATTATCAGTGAAGGAGAAAAGAGAGGCATTTGGACAATTTTTGCAGGGAAATAATGCAAATGAGTGGGAGATGTATAAAAGAAAGAGGCAGGAGGTCAAGAGAAAGGTGCAAGAGGTGAAAAAGAGGGCAAATGAGAGTTGGGGTGAGAGAGTATCATTAAATTTTAGGGAGAATAAAAAGATGTTTTGGAAGGAGGTAAATAAAGTGCGTGAGATGAGGGAACAAATAGGAACTTCAGTGAACGGAGAGGTGATAACAAGTGGTGGAGATGTGAGGAGATAGAGTGAGTATTTTGAAGGTTTGTTGAATGTGTTTGATGATAGAGTGGCAGATATAGGGTGTTTTGGTTGAGGTGGTGTGCAAAGTGAGAGGGTTAGGAAAAATGATTCGGTAAACAGAGAAGAGGTAGTAAAAGTTTTGCGGAAGATGAAAGCCAGCAAGGCAGCGGATTTGGATGGTATTGCAGTCGAATTTATTAAAAAAGGGGGTGACTGTATTGTTGACTGGTTGGTAAGGTTATTTAATGTATGTATGACTCATGGTGAGGTGCCTGAGGATTGGCGGAATGCTTGCATAGTGCCATTGTACAAAGGCAAAGGGGATAAAAGTGAGTGCTCAAATTACAGAGGTATAAGTTTGTTGAGTATTCCTGGGAAATTATATGGGAGGCTATTGATTGAGAAGGTAAAGGCATGTACAGAGCATCAGATTGGGGAAGAGCAGTGTGGTTTCATAAGTGGTAGAGGATGTGTGGATCAGGTGTTTGCTTTGAAGAATGTATGTGAGAAATTCTTAGAAAAGCAAATGGATTTATATGTAGCATTTATGGATCTGGAGAAGGCATATGATAGAGTTGATGGAGATGCTCTGTGGAAGGTATTAAGAATATATGGTGTGGGAGGCAAGTTGTTAGAAGCAGTGAAAAGTTTTTATCGAGGATGTAAGGCATGTGTACGTGTAGGAAGAGAGGAAAGTGATTGGTTCTCAATGAATGTAGGTTTGCAGCAGGGGTGTGTGATGTCTCCATGGTTGTTTAATTTGTTTATGGATGGGATTGTTAGGGAGGTGAATGCAAGAGTTTTGGAGAGAGG
The DNA here is from genome assembly GCF_036320965.1 of Panulirus ornatus. Classification (NCBI taxonomy): domain Eukaryota; kingdom Metazoa; phylum Arthropoda; class Malacostraca; order Decapoda; family Palinuridae; genus Panulirus; species Panulirus ornatus. The sequence continues at coordinate 52,349,593 of NC_092224.1, read as the reverse complement.
GGCAAGTATGCAGTCTGTTTTGGATGAGAGAGCTTGGGAAGTGAGTCAGTTGTTGTTCACTGATGATACAGAGCTGGTGGCTGATTCGTGTGAGAAACTGCAGAAGCTGGTGACTGAGTTTGATAAAGTGTGTGAAAGAAGAAAGCTGAAAGTAAATGTGAATAAGAGCAAGGTTATTAGGTACAGTAGGTTGAGGGGGTTGAGGTAAGTTTGAATGGAGAAAAACTGGAGGAAAAGAAGTGTTTTAGATATCTGGGAGTGGATTTGGCAGCGGATGGAACTATGGAAGCGGAAGTGAATCATAGGGTGGGGGAGGGGGCAAAAGTTCTGGGAGCGTTGAAAAATGTGTGGAAGTCAAGAACATTATCTCGGAAAGCAAAAATGGGTAAGTTTGAAGGAATAGTGGTTCCAACAATGTTATATGGTTGCGAGGCATGGGCTATGGATAGAGTTGTGTGAAGGAGGGTGGATGTGCTGGAAAGGAGATGTTTGAGGACAATATGTGGTGTGAGGTGGTGTGATTGAGTAAGTAATAATAGGGTAAGAGAGATATGTGGTAATAAAAAGAGTGTGGTTGAGAGAGCAGAAGAGGGTGTTTTGAAATGGTTTGGTCACATGGAGAGAATGAGTGAGGAGAGATTGACCAAGGGGATATATGTGTCAGAGGTGGAGGGAAAGAGGAGAAGTGGGAGACCAAATTGGAGGTGGAAAGATGGAGTGAAAAAGATTTTGAGTGATCGGGGCCTGAACATGCAGGAGGGTGAAAGGCATGCAAGGAATAGAGTGAATTGGAACGATGTGGTATATCGAGTTCGATGTGCTGTCAATGGATTGAACCAGGGCATGTGAAGTGTCTGAGGTAAACCATGGAAAGTTCTGTGGGGCCTGGATGTGGAAAGGGAGATGTGGTTTCGGTGCATCATTAAACATGACAGCTAGAGACTGAGTGTGAACGAAAGTGGCGTTTGTTGTCTTTTCCTAGCGCTACCTCGCGCACATTTGGGGGGATTGGGTTGTTATTTCATGTGTGGTGGGATGGCGATGGGAATGAATAAAGGCAGACAGTATGAATTATGTACAAGTGTATATATGTATATGTCTGTGTGTGTATATATATATGTATACATTGAAATGTATAGGTATGTATATTTGCGTGTGTGGACGTGTATGTATATACATGTGTATGTGGGGGGGTTTGGCCATTCTTTCGTCTGTTTCCTTGTGCTACCTCGCTAATGCAGGAGAGAGCAACAAAGCAAAATAAGAAATAATAAAAATAAAATATATTATTTTATTTATTATTTTGCTTTGTCACTGTCTCCCATGACAGTGAGGTAGCGCAAGGAAACAAACGAAAGAATGGCCCAACCCACCCACATACACATGTATATACATACATGTCCATACACACAAATATACATACCTATACATCTCAAGGTATAAATATATATACACACAGACAGACATATATATATATATACACATGTACATAGTCATACTGTCTGCCTTTATTCATTCCCATTGCCACTCCGCCACACATGAAATAACAACCCCCTCCCCCTGCATGTGTGCGAGGTAGAGCTAGGAAAAGACAACAAAGGCCACAGTCGTTCACACTCAGTCTCTAGCTGTCATGAATAATGCACTGAAGCCACAGCTCCTTTGCCCCATCCAGGCCTCACAGAACTTTCCATAGTTTACCCTAGACACTTCACACGCCTTGGTTCAATCCATTAACAGCACGTCGACCCCAGTATACCATATCGTTCCAATTCACTCTATTCCTTGCACGCCTTTCACCCTCCTGCATATTCAGGCCCCGATCACTCAAAATCTTTTTCACTCCATCTTTCCACCTCCAATTTTGTCTCCCACTTCTCCTCGTTCCCTCTACCTCTGACACATATATCCTCTTTGTCAATCTTTCCTCACTCATTCTCTCCATGTGACCAAACCATTTCAAAACACGCTCTTCTGCTCTCTCAACCACACTCTTTTTATGACCACACATCTCTCTTACCCTATTATTAGTTACTCGATCAAACCACCTCACACCATATATCATTCTCAAACATCTCATTTCCAGCACATCCACCCTTCTTCACACAATTCTATCCATAGTCCACGCCTCCCAACCATATAACATTGTTGAAACCACTATTCCTTCAAACATACCCATTTTTGCTTTCCGAGATAATGTTCTCGACTTTCACACATTCTTCAACGCTCCCAGAGCTTTTGCCCCCTCACCCACCCCACATGAATAGCCATACACACACATATACTTACATATGCATATCAACATATACACATGTGCATACATATACATACACAGCCATATACATAGATACACATGTACATATACTTGCTTGCCTTTATCCATTCCTGGTGCTATCCCCTGCTTCAGCGAGGAAGCACCAGGGAAACAGACAAAAATGGCCACATTCGTTTACACTCGGTCTCTAGCTGTCGTGTAATGCACCAAAACCACAGCTCCCTATCCACATCCAGGCCTCACAGATGTTTCCATGGTTATCTCAGACATTTCACGTACCCTGGCTCAGTCCACTGACAGCATGTCAATCCTGGTATACCACATCATTCCAGTTCACTTTATTCTTTGCACACCACTCACCCTCCTGTATGTTCAGGTCCTGATCGCTCAAAATCTTTTTCTCTCCATCTTTTCACCTCCCATTTGGTCTCCTTCTCTTTGTTCCCTCCACTTTCGACACATACATATCCTTTTTGTCAATCTTTCCTCAATCATTCTCTTCATATGTCCAAACCATTTCAACACACCCACTTTTTCTCTCTCAACCTCACTCTTTTCTTTTCCATACATCTCTCTTACCCTTTCATTACTTACTCGATCAGACCATCTGATAGGCCTCAAACATTTCATTTCCAACACATCCACCCACCTTTGTACAACCTTATCTATAGGCCATGCCTCGCAATCATATAAAATTGTTGAAACTACTATTCCTTCAAATATACCCATTTTTGCTCTCTGAGATAATGCTTTCTCCTTCCACACATTCTTCACTACCCTCAGAACCTTCGCCCCCTCCCCCAACCTGTGACTCACTTCCGCTTCAAACTTACACTTCAGTAAACTTGTCCCTCAACCCTGCTGAACATAATAACCTTGCTCTTATTTGCATTTGCTCTCAACTTTCTCATTCACACACTTTTCCAAACTCAGTTGCCAACTTCTGCAGTTTCTCACTCAAATTAAACACTAGAGCTGTATCATCAGTGAACAACTGACTTGCTTCCCAGGCCTTCTTATCTCCAAAACTCTTGAATTTACCTACCTAGCCATCCTATCCATATACATATTAAACAGCATGGGGACTGACATTCACTGGGAACCAATCACTCTTCTCTCTTCCTACTCGTACACATGCCTTACATCCTTGGTGAAAACGTTTCTTTGCTTCTAGCAACTTACCTCCCACACCACATGCTCTTTAAAACTTCCATAAAGCATCTCTATCTACCCTATCATATGCCTTCTCCAGATCCATATATGCTACATACAAATCCATATATTTTTCTAAGTATTTCTCACACATTCTTCAAGGGAAACACCAAATCCACACATCCTCTACCACTTCTGAAACCACACTGCTCTTCCCCAGTCTGATGCTATGTGCATGCCTTCACCCTCTCAATCGATTTCCCAGGAATACACAGCATTGTTATTAACACAAGAGGAACACACGAACTAAATGCTCTCAGAACATTATATAGCATTGGATTTGTACAAGGAAAAGAATCCCACAGCATCACCTACCAGCAATTCATCCCCTCCACTTTAAACTAAGCATCACTTGCCTGGTCCTTCACCCTCTCAAAAGAAGTTGCATACCTTAGAAAATTGCACACTAAGAGCAATCACTGGCTGCTTAGTCACCACTGTCACTCATTATCATCACAATGTAACACATTCTTCCAACACAGTCCTGCTTTAAATTTTTAGCCATCTGAGTGGATTTCATGAAGTATGTATCTCATAATGCCAATATTTATGATATTTAGTGTTTCAACAAATTTGTAGCATTAATACTTGGCATCTGTTTCCAGATTGTGATAGTATACAAGCACAGTGAAGAAGAACCATCGACATGGGACATCTTCCACACAATAAGAGTACCATGTCCAATATTATCCTTGGCCTACTGTGATGTTATAGGAGATGGTTCTTTTCAACTTGTTGTTATGACCACCACAGGCATACATATCATTCAGGTATTATTTAAGCTGCTTCTTAAGTGACTTGCATTTCATAATTGAATTAAAATCATAGGTTATCTCTAAAAGAATTCAAAATAACCATAAGTTTTTCAGTAGTATAAATCACCACACATTGTACAGTTGTCAACATTCACTCTTCCCATGCATTAAACTGGAGCTAGTTTGAGAATACTTATGTAACCCAACAGCCTAATAATAAGGTAGGCTTTTTTTTCTATGGATAGTAAATCAACCAGGCTGTTTGAAATTGTAGCCTGTATTCCCATTTATCCACCTCTGGTATCAGATACACTTTAACTCTCTCATTGTGGAATGCAACCAATGAGGCATTACGTAATGCGATGCACCACACCACTATTGTGTCTCTAAACGAGTGTGCCCTCATTTGAATTCATGGCTAATGTATGATTCTGCATCTTATCCATAGATGTCATTAGAAACCTAACAACACTGCTGGAAAAAAGTCACACATCATAGACACATTTAAGTTTTCAAAGTGAATGTAACTGTATTATTTCTGCAGGAAGTGAGATGTATGAGCAACAATTTTTAAAACTTTTACCATAAAAGAAAAATTTTTTCTTCTGTTTCTGTTTATATTTTTGATAATGTCATGTCTGTGTAAATGATTAATGAATATGTAAATAATGCATATGAAATATAAAGAATAAGGGGGTTTGTGAAATCAAATCTTGTAAGCAAGCTTACAATGTGTATAGTAATGTGTTAAATTGTACATATAACACAGTTACTCCAAGGTAAAACCGATAATCATCATATGTTTACAGATATAATGATCGTTGTTGTTGGACTGCAGCTGTACAAGGTTACACTGCAGGTGGAAAGTCACCTTTGGCAAGGGCATATCATTAGGAGAGCAGTCTCGTAAAAAACATATCCTCACTCCAAAGGAGTCTACATTTTTCAGCTGCTGGAATTAATGAAGTCTTAGGCTCCAGGAACCTTTAGAAGAGTCTTGGGTAACACCAGGACTCTCATAGAAATTGGTCCTGGGGTGATTATGAATAAATAGAATATACTGAGGATCCATGCTGCCATCAGGGCCTGTCCTCTGGCCTCTGCAACACCTCACACTGTATAGAGAAAAGTCTGCAACTTTTTTTTAGTATTTTTGTACATAGTACATGATACAGAGGTGTTCTCTTTCTCCTTTTCTTATATTCACTCAGAAATACATGTCAGAAAAAAATGGTAAGTGAAAGGGTTAAAGGAACATATCAGATATTTTCTAGAAAATTTTGGGCTAGGTCCTTCTGACCTGTCCTTTGGGTAGGGAAACATTAGCTTTCCTCACCTATTGCTGTCCTCCCAACTTTGTAGCAGCAACTCTCACTTTCCAGGTCCATATTTGGCTAGAAGAGACTTCCACAAAGATAGCATCATCAGCTTACCCACTTCTGACAAACCAACAGCACAGAATTCTCTTGGATCATGTGCTGACCAGGCATTTACCAAACTGGCTTTCTTCCATCCTATGGATCAGTATCCCTTGATCTTAATTTTTTCATATTATTTAGTTTAGTAAGGGTATGGTTAAGTGTAAGTGTGCTTTAGTCAATGTTTTACTAATTTCCTGCTCTAGGAGCACAGTCCCCATTTATGAAATAATCTGGGAGATCCTTTCTCTCCAAAGAACACACAAACATACTCATGAGACACTATTCAGAAATCAGCTACAAATCAACTACACCCCTAAACAGCAAGTTCATGAAAAACCTTAAAATTCTTCCAGAAACATCTACCTACCCACCCTTCACTCCCACCGATACAAGCATTGCAATTAAAAACTAAAGAAACTCTACTGCTAAAGGCCTTGTTAACATACTGAAGTTTAATATAAAAAACTATGGCCTATTTTTAATCCACGTACCTACAGATATCATCAACTACTAGTAGTTACACACAACAGAATCCCTAACATTTGGAAACATGTCAACCTAATACGAATCCTAAAACACTCAGAACCCCCCCCCCCATCACCATTAATCACTTCTATCCTCAATATCCAAGCTCTGTGAAAATATGACCCATAAAATAATCAAACTAATTATCTCACTTTTGCCCTTACAGTATGGCTTTAGACCTAAACACCCTATCACCACACTACACACTGAGCTCACACAATATATCCTAAATGGAACCAAACAACTAGAACACCCTTGCTGCATGTTACTTGTGGTAATAGACATCAGCAAAGCATTTGACACTCTCCCCTGACACATCCGCACACAAAAGATACTTCACACCACCATTCACAACAGTGACAAATAGTGGTTGGCCAATTTCAAAGTCAGCCACCATAGCAGAGTCACTCACAATGACCTCACCTCTAAAATGCCTAAAATCTCTACAGTGGAGTTCCCTAAGAAGCATTTTTTTCTCCACCTCTCTTTAATCTCTTCCTACAAAACCTCCCATAACCTCAGGCAAATGTCAACATGAAGGGTCTTTCATATGCAGACGACCTCACAATCACATCGCGACACCCTGACACCACAGCAGCATCATCAGACATGCAGCACATCATCATATGATTGGGACAATAGCTCACCGAGAACAGAATGTCCGCATCACTACAGAAGTCTTGTGTCACTCTTTCAGCCCCAGACAGACATAAATCCAGCTCACACTCTCCAGTTGTCTTGAAAGGACAATCTCTCCTGTTGTACAAAACACCAACCATTCATGACATCACATACAGCACATGGCATGCACCTCCTATATGTGATAACATCAAATGCAGAAACAATGCAAAAAGTAAATGCACTCAGAACACTAACTGACACTAGATATGATCAAGAAAGAGAACCCCTCAGTATCCTGTACAAACAATATCTCCATTCCACCACTTGCCTAATCTTCCACCCTCTCAAAAGCGAAAATAACAAAGGTGCAAAAGAAACAAAGTAGTTCCTGCCTAGAAACCTTTCAGCACTCTCTCTCAATGAAACAAAGATCCCAATACATTCCTGCCTGAACTTGCTTGGCAATCAGTTCTGTGCAACAACACTAGACTTCTTTTCACCCAAACCACTAGTCTCCAAGAAGCTCTTCCCTGACTTAAACTTAAGTAACCTTTCCTCACAGATCCCCCACTCCAACAAAAATAACCCTGATAAAACACAAACACAGTGAAATAACCCAACAAGATGGAAATATCAAGGGAGGTTGGGTGAAGAATGGCAGAGGATGAGAGTAAACATAACTTGGGGAGCAGGAGAAGAATGGGAGGTGTTTTGAGAAGCAGTGTTTATATGTTCATAAAAAGTGTGGAAGGTGGGATTTGGACATGTAAGGAAAGAGTAATGAATGGTGGGATGAGAAGGTTAAGCTGTTAATGAAAGAGAAGAGGTTTATTGGCATTACCTGCAAGGAAGGAGTGTTAGTGATTGGAAGACATAGAAGTCATCAGAAGTCAAAAGGTAGTTGCAAGGGCTGAAATAGAGGTTAAATGAGAGGTTGGGTGAAAGAGAAGTGGCAAGGTTCAAGGAGAATAAGAAACTGTTATTAAAAGGGATCAATAATGTGAGGAGAATATGAAAACAAACAGGAGCATCAATGAAGGGAACAGATAGAGAAGTGGTAACAGGCAAAAAAGTGGTGAAGAGAGAGTACATATTTTAAAGGACTGTTGAATGTGTTAGATGGCATGTTTAGGTTGTTTAGGACATGGATACATGCAGAGAGAGCATCATAGCATGTGATTTGGTAAAAAGAGAAGAGATGGTGACAGACGAAGTGTGGTAAAGTGGTTGGAGTGGATGGGATTGGAGTTGAAATTCTCAAGAAAGGGAGTGACACTGTTATACATTGGTTAGTTAGGATTTTGATTGTGTGTGGCTCAAGGTGAGGTTTTTGGGTATTGATAGAATACCCTTTACCTCTTGTGTAAAGGCAAGGACGACAGAAGGTAATGTTCACATCGTAGAGGGGTAAGGTTATTGAGTATACCTGGTGAGTATGATTGAGAGGGTGGTAGCATTCACAGAACATCAAAGAGCAAGAAGTGATGTTGCTTCAGGAGTGGAAGAGAATACGTGGTTAAGGCGTTTGCTGTGAAAAATGTTTGTGAGAAATATTCAGACAAGGATTTCTGTGTGGCATTCATGGATCTAGAGAAAGTGTACAATAGGGGTGATAGTGCTTTATGGATGGTGTTATGAATGTAGGTGTGGGAGGAAAGTTATTAAAAGCAGTGAAGAGATTCTTTCAAAAGAGTAAGGTGTGTGTACAATGAGGAAGAGAGGAGGGTGAGTGGTCCTAAGTGAATTAGGTCTGTGGCAAGGGTGTGCAATGTCATCGTGACAGTTTAATCTGCGTATGGAGTATGTGAAATAGGACATATTGAAATTGTGTTGGAGAGATAGGTGGTTCTGTAGTCTGTTGAGGGTAGATGGGCTTAGGGGGTGAGTCTGTTGCTGTTTGCTGATGATATGGCTTTGGTGACAGTCTCAAATAAGAAACAGCAGAATCTGATGTTTGAGTGGAGAAAATTGAAAGTTAATGTGAATAAAAGTAAGGGTATTAAGTTCAGTAGGGGAGAGAGACAGAATTGTTGGAGTGTGAGTTTGACTAAGGAGAAGCTGGAGCAAGTAGGAGGGCTTTAGATACCTGGGAGTGGACATAGCAACAGATATAGCTTTGACACCTGAAGTGAACCATAAGGTGGGTGAGGGAGCTAAGGTCCTGGATGCATTAAGGAGTGTGTGGAGAGAGATCAGTCTTTGTAAGTGCAAAGATTGTAATCTTTGATGGTATAGTAGTCCCAGTGGATGTGTTGGAAATAGAATGCTTGGGGTCAGTGCATGGTATATGAGGGTTGATTAAGTAAGAAATGATGGGGTAAAAGAGAGGTGTTAGGGTAAGAAGAGCATGGCTGAGAGCACTAAAGAGGGTGTGCTTTTATTGTTTAGAACTATGTAGAGGATGAGCAAGGAGAGACTGCCTAAGAGAGTATACTTGTTAGAGGCGAGGGAATATCGAGAAAGGGGAGACTGAGGATGAAATGGAATGGAATGAAAGATGTTTTGAGGAACTGGTTCCTTAACATACTCGAGGGTGTGTGTCATTTCACGAGATAATTAATGAAGTACATGAGACTTACCGTAGGTCGGTTGAAATGTGCTTCGAATTTTATGAAGCAAATCACCTCTACTAGAAGGGAGCTTTCACATGAGATACACTTTGCCGCTTCACGCTACCAGACTTTAAAGAGTACGACCAACCACATGAAAGTAACTGAACATTTTGCACTGCTAGAAATATGTAAGCCACAAGACACTACAGAGCGTAGGGTGGGAGAGGTGGGCATGTGAAAGCTCCCTTCTAGCAGAGGTGATTTGCTTCATAAAATTCGAAGCACATTTCAATTGACCTACGGTAAGTCTCATGTACTTCATTAATTTTACGTCAGCAAATCACACCTCTGCTAGAGGTCGCTTTCCCATGAGGTTTTGAAGCCATGTGGGTGTCGTACTGTAGACGTGCAGAGAGGAGAAATGATACAAGCAGTAACCAACTGCAGTATAGTAAGAAATTTACATAGCCATGGACCAAGTGACAAGAGACAACATCTCCTATGCAAACAAAATGAACAGACTATTGAAGGACAGCATCTTGGAAAGGATCGTGACTCGGGACAATCTCCTTGTCATAAAACTTGGCAAAAGTGGCAGCCCTGGACCACCCAGCCCTTGCCATGATGTGTCCAATCGGTAGAGCCATGGCTTTGGCTTTTGATGCAGCTGCAGGCCGAACACTGCCCGCTGAATACTGGCTGGAGTCTATGCCCGACAGAGAAAGCACTGTTCGAATCCACCTTGCAACAGTGTCCCTCGTTACATGCTTGTGGGGCTTGATAAAACTTAGGAGTAACTTCCCATTCTCCTGATGTGCAGAATTTCTGAACTCCTCTGTCCTAGCAATATACATTTTCAGAGTTTCACACACACACAATCTAATGTCAGTAGAATATGCTTTAAAGGTCACAAACCGCACATTGAACTTTGGCCTGCACTGTTTAATAGTTTCCCCTAACCAAACACAAACAGAATCCTGCCCAAAACTAATATTCTTCAGCAACAAACAATGCAAAGTTTGTAGTCTGGCAGCCTGCGTAAGTGCCATCAACATCACAAGCTTCAGTGTTAAATCCTTTAAAGAGAGGGAGGACAAAGGATCCATGGCACGCAGATGCTGTAGCACCTGCTGAACATCCCAAGTTTTTGTATACCTAGGGACAGATGGCTGCAAGTTAAAAACTCCCTTTAAGAACCTGGTGACAAGAGGATGGCTGCCTGCACTGCAACTATCCACAGTAATCCCCAGGGAGGAGAGTGCACCCCTGGCAGTGTTGATTGAAGTATAACTAACACCTCTGTGGAAAGTGACGGACAGAAAAGTCACAATATTAGTTACGGTGGGAGCAAAGGGATCGATGTTCCGGCTACCACAAAACTGTAACCACCTGTTAATATGTGGCTGGTACTGCCTCGCAGTCGCAGGTCTCCAGAAGGCAAGGATGATGTCCGTACCTGCCTGAGAAATGCCCCTGTCTCGCAGACGTTGCCGGATAAGAGGCAAGCCATCAGTCGGGTGTGTCGGAGAATGGGGTGTTCCTCCTCCGTCGATGGGTGACGCAAGACGTGTGCCCCCCTCGGAATCACCCGTGGTTCCTTGACCAGCAAAGTGAGTAGAGTCCCCATCCAGGGCTGGGACGGCCAGAGAGGCAATACCATCCACCCCTTCGCTGACTCTGCTCGAATTTTCTGTAGGCACCTGGCAATCAGAGCAAAGGGTGGGAAAAGGTAGATTAGTTCACACTGCTACCAGCAGATAGAAAAGGCATCAAAATGTTCTGCATCTGGGTCAGGTTTCCAGGAGCAGAAATGAGTCACTTGAGCATTCAGTCTAGAAGCAAAGAGATCAATGCTTGGAACCCCAAATACTTCAGAGAGGGCCCTAAAGAGTTCTTCATTCAGTTTCCACTCATGCCTGTCATTGAATGTCCAAGATGCAGCGTCTCTGCCATGAGATTGACTTCACCCGGTACATGAGAGCAGGTAAGCCAGATATCATTCAACGCACACCACTCCCAAAGGTCACGGCAAATGTCATTACACAGTGAGGACCGTGTGCCACCCATTTCATTGACATAGGCCACCGCCGTCGTGTTATCACAAAACACCCGAACATGTCGTCCTTTGAGAAGAGATGCAAATGAGCGCACTACCAGGGAGATGGCTTTGAGTTCCTTTGCATTAATGTGCAAGGCAGATTCTGATAATGACCATCTCCCATTAACTTTTTGTTGATTGAGGTGGCCACCCCAACCTAAATTTGATGCATCAGTATACAGATCCAATTCTGTACCCTTCCGAAAAATCCGTCTGTTTTGCAATGCAATGTGAGATACCACCAAAGCAAGTCCAGTCTCATCTCATGAGTGACCACCATCCACTTGTCAAAGTTACCTTTTGCGACTCTTAACGCTGCAATCTTAGCACATTCTAACCGCCTGTAATGCAGTTTCCCCATCTCTGCTGCTGGAACGGCTGCAACTAATAGCCCAACAACTCTGGCCATATTCCGAATTTTGGCTCTGTCACTATGTAACAATTCCTCACAGCATTGTAGTATCTTGTGTATCCTACAATCAGGTAATGTTACTGTCATAGTCTCAGAATCTATAATGTTCCCCAAATACTCCAAGCACTTAGTGGGGACGAAGACAGATTTGCTTTCGTTAATACAGAAACCTAACTTCTTGAGCAAGTCAACAGTGGCATGCACACTCTCACAACATCCATCAAAAGTGCAGTGACAAATAAGAGTATCATCAATGAAACTCGTGATGATATGCCCCTTCTCTCTAAGTACAGCAAAAACAGGTTTCATTAATTTAGTGAACAGACAGGGACCATCCGCAACCCCATTAGGGAGACATGTGAATTGATAAATTTTTTCTTGCCACTTGAAACACAGAAAGCGTTGTTGCTCCTCAGCTATCTTAACAGAATAATAGGCGTGCCGCAAATCGACAGAGGCCATGAAGACACCGCTGTTAACAAGATGAATCGCCTGCTCAAAATTTTCCATCTTGAAGTGTTTGTACTCTAAAAATTTATTAAATTTTTCCAGGTTAAGGATCAACCTAATCCCACCATCCTTCTTCCGTCTTAAGAAAATAGGGGAAAGAATCTGCCCCTCCTGTCTCTGGGTCTCCTTGATAACCCCCAGACTCAAAAGCTGTACAATTTCCTGGCAAACAATTTCCTTTTCCTCGACATTAAACACATACTCAACTTCTTCAGCAAATAAAGTACCAATGTTAGCATCATCAATATCTAAATGGCAATGCTGAACAATATCTAAAATATTTGGATCACTGGTAATAGCATGCCACTCATGTACAAAATAGTGGTCTGCCAGCTTGAAAAGGATGACTCACCTCTGTTACTGCCGGGGATTGTGACCCAGGCCTCGGGAGTTTTTTGTCTCAGGACCCTGCCGTGAGAAGGATTGCCGGTGCTCACTCCGGGGACCATGCGTGCGTTAGCCATATGGATGAAACCTGGCCATAAAACCCCTGTATGGCAGTCTCCCAGAAGAGCCCCTAAAGTTGCCAGGACCAAACTTCTAGGTAGAGAGCGGTTTCCTTGGAGCAATCTTACTCCTTAACTTTTCAGACTCCTCATTGAGCTTGGCTGAGAGTGAGACATCATCCCCAAACAGAAGACGAGTCATGGGCACCTTGTCTGAACAGAGGTGAGCACACTTGTGGTTAATTTCGTGCTTGATGATGAACCGGCAAGCCAGATTATTCTTGTGATTAGCATGACCCAGGAGTGCCAGGGCACCATCAAGCATGCCCACTTCCTGGGCAGCATCTGGTTGGCTAGTCTGGGTGATCTTGTCATGCACTGTGAGTGACTTCGTCAAAATTGTGGCAGCCGTAATAATGTCTTTCCCAACATCCTTCAAATGGAAGTCTGCCTTCTTGGCATCAGTCTTCAGTGCATCTAAAACTTGCAAGTTGCAATCCACGGGCGCTAAGGCATGACAGTTATCTGGCCTCTTGGCTGCAGCATCCTCTAAAATCTCCTTATATTCCTCCTCTCGCAAGCCGTGAGCAAATACATGGTTAACCATATCGGTAACATGCTGGTCAATGCCATCAGACACCTCATCCACAGGACCGTAAGCCCTGGTGCACTGCAGGAGAACACTGTCAGGCCGCCCGTCATTCTGAGAGACACAATCATCACTGGAAAGGTAATGCTCAGCTGGAGTAAAGCCCGAAAAACCCATGGGTGAGCACGAGGGAGGTACCACCTGGCTAGAAAGGCAATGTTTACATCGGCGGCCGCCGCGGCGTCATCAGCCCCCCGACTGGGGCCAAAGTTCCTTTCCTCCTTCAATTTCTCCACATCACCACGTAAAGCAGCCAAAGCGTCCATCACCATGTTCCAGGGCGGCGCAGATGCCTCATCCCATGAGGTAGAAGGCAAGGAACGTGTGTGCTGGGAAGTAGAGTCACCGCCATCACCAGTGACGTGACCATGGGGCCTATTGTTACCGCCCTGAAGAGCCTCCCGCTGAGAAGGGCTGCTCCTGGAGCTAGTCCTATGCGAGGAGCCTTTCCTCACATGCCTGGCAGGTTCAGAATCGCCCTCCTTACTCAACCTCCGTATGCTGGTGGAACTGCCTGGGACATCCGACATGGCGGCGGCGATAGCAAGGCGGCGGTGCAGGTCAGTGTGAGAGTCGTCAACTCCACAAGTGCATCAACAACGCACTTCCCTCCCCGCTCCTAAACGGATCACGGGTGGTGTTGCAGCCAGCCCCAAAGTGGGTCACAGGCTGTAGCAAAGCCTTTCCGCTCCAGAGGGATCACGAGAAGAAGGCTGCCAATCTCGCAGCTGCAGAAAACCGTCTGGACAGCGCGAAGGAAGCACAGCAACTGGTGGCATGAAGCGGCAAAGCGTATCTCATGGGAAAGCGACCTCTAGCAGAGGTGTGATTTGCTGACGTAAAATGCTAATTGGGGTGATATGGTATAGAAGGAATGACATGGTGTCAATTAGGCTGAACTGCAGCACTTGAAATGGTCATAGAAAACCATGGAAAGGTCTGTGGAGTTTGCTGTTGATAGAGGTCTTTGGTTTTGGTGTATTATACATTATATCTAGAGAGTAGATGTGAGTAAATGAGGCCATTTTTATTGTTCATGGTGCTACCTTGATATGTGGGAAATAGTGTAGTTATGAAAAAACAGTTGCTGTTTTTATGTCCTCAGACAAAAGATGCTTCACATGACCCTTCGTAGAAATCGCAAAAATGGTTGGTTAGCTTCAGTGCTGGTTGCTAAGCCAGAACCATCACAAAGGCTTCTAAAACTCTCAAACTCTACAAATGGAGTCCCTTGGACAGCTTTTCTCTTTTAAATCATTTTGCATTACCTTCCTCTACCCCCGAAACCATAGTGTGAATATCCTCATATATTTGAAGGATTTCACTTTATCATCATAGCAGTGCAGCATTACACAAGCAAAAATGAACATGCTTGTGTGCATTGTACATTTTGAACACTGGCTTGCTTAAAACAGTATCTGCATTCCCACGTAAATCCACCATCTTACTGTTAACTCTATGCTATACATGAATCCAGCCTTTACCCCCACATCACCCTGCATGCCATACATGAATCCAACCTTTACCCCCACATCACCCTGAATGACTAACTACTCCCACTTAAAATAAAGAAATGCCGTGTATGTGAAACACACGTCAGTCCCTGTGGCAAGTTTTTCAAAGCCATGAACCTAAGCTCTATCTTACTATAGGCTGGTTATATTGAAAAGATTGAGTTTTGGGTTTTGAATTTCTAGGTTTACCCTTTTTACATACATTACATTACATTTTTCCATAAAATTATGCATGTCAGAGTACGTATAGTAGGTATCTACTAAATGCCCTCATTATATTTGCATCAATTCCAGGAGTGAAAGAAGAATCTTTCAGGATTCTCAACATTAAGTATCTTCACTATAACAAAACTACAAACCACAAGAAACACAGAGCAATCAGAGTAATCACTGTTAGCTTAGCAATAACAAACATTCAACACCTCAACAAAGCAAAAATACCTCCAGTGCAGTCTCACCTGAGCATGCTCAAAACCCAGTTCTCTGGAGAAGTATTGACCCCCAACCAACCATGCCATTTAATAACCACTACTCAACCTTGATGCTTTAATAAGATGTTCATTTAAATTTCACATTTCAACCACCTGTACTCACAGATTCTCAGTCCCCAGCAGAGACCACATTGACAAAAAATATTCACATCAAAATGACCTAACAAACTCAAAATATTGTTCACCCAACCAATCTTGAATTTCAGTCCACCTGATATACACCCACCTGTAATTACACTTTCCAGATGTGTATGAGTCAGATTTCCTCTCATATGCTGTGGACATCACCCATCTCTTCAGTATTACAATTATTGTTTCAACATATTGCAGGACCCCTAATGCTCAAAATGCAGCTTCCAAGCACTTTTCAACTGCCTGGCACTTACCCTGCCAGGACAGACTTACAACTTTACCACACTTCATGACCTGTGAACCCCACCTAGTGGATGCAACTGACTTCCAAAACACTGCAAGAGACCCATTATATGGTCATAAAGTTTCAGGGTTTATTTTCCATGTGCCTTCCTACTGATATCTCCACACCACATATCTTTCCCATGCTAATTACATCTTACTGTGCAAGTTCTCTCTCTCTCTCTGTTACTCTTATTTTTCACCTCTTTTAACCAGTATAAAACTTGGTTTTGCATCCATTTTATTAAAACTGAAACAGGTATTCCTTTATGCACAATGCTAACACACCCTTCATTTGATTTCTTTCCATGCACCAGAGGTTTTTTTGCTCTACTAATTTTTCTCCTCCAAAAGACTTTGCACTGAACTTCAGCTTTCCTACTTCTGTTCTTGTTAGTCTTCACTTTCAATTACTTAACCCCCAAACTATGTCATATGTCTCAAATAATACTCACCCATTATGAAAATAAAAGTACATATATATTTTTCTGTATAGAATATCTCTATCATATGTTATTGAAGAAAATCCCCCAAAAGTACCATACATTCCTCTGTATTGGTGTGGAAGTGTATTGAGTTAACATAGTAGGGACCTGGCTGTTTATTTAAATACAGGGACCTCGATTTATGCATGTTTTATTTTGCCATATTTAGGTTAATGGCAGGGTCCATTTATACTTTTTTCTTAATTCATTTGGGCTTAAGTTTGGAATAATGCATTCATCAGTGGGCTGGCAGCACTGTAGTGTGGTACTGCTTATGCTACAGTTTACTGCATATTCCACATGTTTTGCTACTTGCTTGATGTCACCAAAGCTTCTTTTACATTCTTCTGGTACCAGTAGTGATAAGAAGCATAAAGATATCACTAATGAAGGTAAGATGGATGTGCTCAAACGTTATGGGAGAGGAGAACAAACAGCTGATATTAAGCTTGCCCTTCGACTTAGGGAATCTACTTTATGGACTATTCTTGATAGTGCAGAGAAGATCAAGGAGAGTTCCAAGAGTGGAACATTAATCAGTGCATCTGAGACCTGGAATTCCAGAAATTCAATTATGAGGAGAATGGAATGAAAGTTGAGCACATGGATTGAACATCATAATCACGAAAATGTTCCTGTCAGCATGGTTGTGATACAAGCAAAGGCTCAGAGTATATGTGATGACTTTGTAGTGGAGCAAGGAGCAACGAAGACATTTCAAATTCTGGATGATTTCTGAATTTTAGTTGTTATAATTACCTTAGCATCAGGATGACTAGTGAGGCTGCTTCTTATTTCACTGCTGCTGAAAATTTTCCAGAAACCTTGAAGACCATTATTGAAGGGGAAAGTTATTCTCTTAAGTAGATTTTTAACTTGGACAAGACCTGATTATTTTGGACAAGAATTCCTTTGAGAATGTCAGTTTCCCATGAGAAAAGACTATACAAGGATTCAGAGCTCCTGAGGATCACTTTATGATACTTTGTGTTGTGTGTGTGGTGGTGGTGGTGGTGGTGGTGGGGGGGGGGGGTGTCAACACACAAGGTGACTGCAAGACAAGGAAGGCTAAACAGACAATGCTAGATTTCTATTTCAAGAGAAAGGACTCTTGTATGAGAACCTACCATCAACATCTGTTGTCATAATAACTTAGCCTACTCAACCATTACCACCACCTTCACTAGCTACATCATCTGACCAAGATGATGTAGTAACTCCCCAGTAACATCCTCAGTAACTTTCCAAGTTACTCTTCTATTCACACACACACACACACACACACACACCCATCAGCACCAGCAAGCAGTTCAAAAACAGTAGTAAAAGTAAGTACTAGAATTTTTTATTTTTTTAATGCAATTCATTGTACAGTATTTTATATTTCCTGGTATGAGTATGTTCAAGTTTTTCACTGTTGTGATACATGATATTGTCTTATTAATAATGATTCCCCTTAATCTTCATCATTCACATTATTTTATTTACATGTTTTTGATTTACAGGGACCATTTTCAAGAATGCAGTTACCACATAAAATAAAATTTGAGAGGTGCCTATATAAAGATAATTATTGTTTTTTCATGGTGTGAATATGTTCTACATACACCTAAACACATTACACTGTTTACTTTTTTCCATCCATGATTTTACACATTCCATATGAATAATTCACTGATTCTTTTATGTAATACACATATTATAATTTAACAAATGCATTATTTATGTATTTCTTTACCATTTACACATTTATTTATTTATTCATTTATTTTGCTTTGTCGCTGTCTCCCGCGTTTGCGAGGCAGCGCAAGGAAACAGACGAAAGAAATGGCCCAACCCACCCCCATACACATGTATATACATACACGTCCCCATACGCAAATATACATACCCATACATCTCAATGTACACATATATATACACACACAGACATATACATATATACACATGCACACAATTCACACTGTCTGCCTTTATTCATTCCCATTGCCACCTCGCCACACATGGAATAACATCCCCCTCCCCCCTCATGTGTGTGAGGTAGCGCTAGGAAAAGACAACAAAGGCTCTAGCTGTCATGCAATAATGCCCGAAACCACAGCTCCCTTTCCACATCCAGGCCCCACAGAACTTTCATGGTTTACCCCAGACTCTTCACATGCCCTGATTCAATCCATTGACAGCACGTCGACCCCGGTATACCACATCGATCCAATTCACTCTATTCCTTGCCCGCCTTTCACCCTCCTGCATGTTCAGGCCCCGATCACTCAAAATCTTTTTCACTTCATCTTTTCACCTCCTGTTTGGTCTCCCACTTCTCCTCGTTCCCTCCACCTCCGACACATATATCCTCTTGGTCAATCTTTCCTCACTCATTCTCTCCATGTGCCCAAACCATTTCAAAACACCCTCTTCTGCTCTCTCAACCACGCTCTTCTTATTTCCACACATCTCTCTTACCCTTACATTTCTTACTCGATCAAACCACCTCACGCCACATATTGTCCTCAAACATCTCATTTCCAGCATATCCACCCTCCTGCACACTACTCCATCCATGGCCCATGCCTCGCAACCATACAACATTGTTGGAACCACTATTCCTTCAAACATACCCATTTTTGCTTTCCGAGATAATGTTCTCGACTTCCACACATTCTTTAAGGCTCCCAGGATTTTCGCCCCCTCCCCCACCCTATGGTTCACTTCTGCTTCCATGGTTCCATCCGCTGCCAGATCCACTCCCAGATATCTAAAACAATTTACTTCCTCCAGTTTTTCTCCATTCAAACTCACCTCCCAATTGACTTGACCCTCAACCCTACTGTACCTAATAACCTTACTCTTATTTACATTTACTCTTAACTTTCTTCTTTCACACACTTTACCAAACTCAGTCACCAGCTTCTGCAGTTTCTCACATGAAGCAGCCACCAGCACTGTATCATCAGCGAACAACAACTGACTCACTTCCCAAGCTCTCTCATCCAAAACAGACTGCATACTTGCCCCTCTTTCCAAAACTCTTGCATTCACCTCCCTAACAACTCCATCCATAGACAAATTAAACAGCCATGGAGACATCACACACCCTTGCTGCAAACCTACATTCAATGAGAACCAATCACTTTCCTCTCTTCCTACACATACACATGCCTTACATCCTCGATAAAAACTTTTCACTGCTTCTAACAACTTGCCTCCCACACCATATATTCTTAGTACCTTCCACAGAGCATCTCTATCAACTCTATCATATGCCTTCTCCAGATCCATAAATGCTACATACAAATCCATTTGCTTTTCTAAGTATTTCTCACATACATTCTTCAAAGCAAACACCTGATCCACACATCCTCTACCACTTCTGAAACCACACTGCTCTTCCCCAATCTGATGCTCTGTACATGCCCTCACCCTCTCAATCAATACCCTCCCATATAATTTCCCAGGAATACTCAACAAACTTATACCTCTGTAATTTGAGCACTCACTCTTATCCCCTTTGCCTTTATACAATGGCACTATGCATGCATTCCGCCAATCCTCAGGCACCTCACCATGAATCATACATACATTAAATAACCTTACCAACCAGTCCACAATATAGTCACCCCCTTTTTAATAAATTCCACTGCAGTGCCATCCAAACCTGCTGCCTTGCCGGCTTTCATCTTCCTCAAAGCTTTTACTAACTCTTCTCTGTTTACCAAATCATTTTCCCTAACCCTCTCATTTACACATTTTCACATACCAAAAATTATATATATGAACAAATGAAAAAATAACATTATTTTTCATCAAACACTAATACCAGAGAAATATTCATTTATTTATTATACTTTGTCACTGTTTCCCGCATTAGCAAAGTAGCGGAAGGAAACAGACAAAAGAATGGCCCAACCCACCCACATACACATGTATATACGTACACATTCACTATCGCACATATACATACCTATACATTTCATCATATACATATATATACATACAAAGATATATACACATTTACACATGTGCATAATTCATACTTGCTGCCTTTATTTATTCCCGTTGCCACCCCGCCACACATGAAATGACAACCCCCTCCCCCGCACACGCGCGAGGTAGCACTAGGAAAAGACAACAAAGGCCACATTCGTTCACACTCAGTCTCTAGCTGTCATGTATAATGCACCGAAACCACAGCTCCCTTTCCACATTCACCCCCCACAGAACTTCCCATGTTTTACCCCAGACTCATCAAATGCCCTGGTTCAATCCACTGAGAGCACATCAACCCCAGTATGCCACATCGTTCCAATTCACTCTGTTCCTTGCATGCCTTTCACCCTCCTGCATGTTCAGGCCCCTATCGCTTAAAATCATTTTCACTCCCTTCCACCTCCAATTTGGTCTCCCACTTCTCATTCCCTCCACCTCTGGCACATATATCCTCTTTGTCAATCTTTCCTCACTCATTCTCTCCATGTGACCAAACCATTTCAGTACACCCTCTTCTACTCTTTCAACCACACTCTTTATTACCACACATTTCTCTTACCCTTTCATGACTTACTCGATCAAACCACCTCACACCACATATTGCCCTCAAACATCTCATTTCCCGCATATCCACCCTCCTCCATACAACCCTATCTATAGCCCATGCCTCACAACCATATAACATTGTTGGAACCACTATTCCTTCAAAAATACCCATTTTTGCCTTCCGAGGTAATGTTCTCGACTTCCACTCATTCTTCAATGCTCCCAGAACTTTCACCCATTACCCAACCCTGTGACTTACTTCTGCTTCTATGGTTCCATCCGCTGCCAAATCCACTCCCAGATATCTAAAACACTTCACTTCCTCCAGTTTTTCTCCATTCAAACTTACCGCCCAATTGGCTTATTCCTCAACCCTACTGTACTTAATAGCCATGTTCTTCTTCACATTTACTCTTAGCTTTCTTCTTTCACACTGTTTACTAAACTCGGTCACCAGCTTCTGCAATTTCTAACCCGAATCAGCCACCAGCGCTGTATCATCAGCAAACAATAACTGACTCACTTCCCAAACCCTCTCATCCACAACAAAACTCTTCATTAACCTCCCTAACAACCCCATCCATAAACAAATTAAACAACCATGGAGACATCACACAGCCCTGCCGCAAACTGACATTCACTGAGAACCAATCACTTTCCTCTCTTCCTAATCGTACACATGCCTTACTTCCTCGATAAAAACATTTCACTGTTTCTAGCAACTTGCCTCCCACACCATATACTCTTAATACCTTCCACAGAGCATCTCTATCAACTCTATCAAATGTCTTCTCCAGATCCATAAATGCTACATACAAATCCATTTGTTTTTCTAAGTGTTTCTCTCATACATTCTTCAAAGCAAACACCTGATCCACACATCCTCTACCACTTTTGAAACCTCACTGCTCTTCCCCAATCTGATGTTCTGTACATGCCTTCACCTTATCGATCAATACCCTCCCATATAATTTCCTAGGAATACTCAACAAACAGATACCTCTGTAATTTGAACACTCACCTTTATCCCCTTTGCCTTTGTATAATGGCACGATGCATGCATTCCTTCAATCCTCATGCACTTCACCATGAACCATACATACACTGAATATCCTCACCAACCAATTTAGCAACCCATCTCTTTTAGATAAAAAATTTTACTTTTATTTGCATTCATTTTTAGCAACCTCCACCGGTTCAGCTGTTACAGTATCATCTACATACAATGTTGGTGTACCTTCTTTTTTTCACACTGGTTGAGCATTACACTAGTCACCTTACTTTCTTGTCGTAAAAGCAGTAAACAACCATAGTGACATGACACAATTTTGATGCACCCCTTGAGTTATTGTACACCATCTGCACTAGCACTTATTCTCACATATAAACTTCTTCCATTATAATCGTTTTTAATAATATTAAGATATGTTTAATGCACACTATGGAAAGTCAACATTTATTATAGTGGTTCTAATATCTTAATCTAATATCTTAATCTTCAATTTACCAGCACAACCCATGGGAACTAGCTTCGCTCATTCTCAGTCGGTTGGAAGCCCTAACTGAACCCAAAACAGTCTTCCAACCTACATCCCAAGCAGTTCAAGACCTTTCAGATAACAAGGAGTTAGAAACTTCTGTAAATGAATGCTGATGCAGACCCTGTTATCAGTTGATTACAGAGTGTACCTTATACCTTTTTGAAACTCATATGTATCCTGTAGGTTCTTTTTTTTCATATCACTTATGTGTTTCATAATTTTTCTAGAAATTTAAATGCGGTGTAAATTACTTGTTAAGTTTGCACACACACACACACGCATACAACCAAAAATTTATCTCATGCTAGATTCATTGATTAAATTTTTCCGAGCCACTTGGAGTTATGAATTAGAATGTTATCACTGAAATTTTAAGTAATAAGTTCTCTTTGGGATAGTTGAGAATGAATACTACCCATGTGTCTTTGAGTGGCAGGGATAGGAGGACAGAAGTCCTTCCCTTCATTATTGTTACTTTCAAAATAAAGAAACATAAAGAGAATTTTTCCTCTAAGGCTTAGTTGCGTATTTCTGGTACTATCTAGCCAAGGCAGAAATAGTTAACACATTTCAAAGAATAAGAATTCTTTTGTCTAACAAGACATACATTCCACATCACAGAAAATTATTCCTGTTGTGTAATATTTTAAAACTGAGTTGATAACAGCAATAACAAGCATAGTTATTGCCTAGTGTTTATGTCTTTTCATGTCAATTTTTTGTTAAGTTTGATGCTTTTTATGTAGTTCCTTTTCATTATATTAATCATAGTCTTGATGTGAGTAAAACTGAAAATGAATGGCAAGAGATGGGTATTTATTAGTGCTAATGCACCTGGTCATGAGAAGAAAGATCATTAGAGGCAAGTATTTTGGCAGTAGCTGAGTGAGCGTGTAAGCAGTTTTGGTTGTCCTGGTATTGGTGATGGGTGATTTGAATGCAAAAGTGAGAAATGTGGCAGTTGAGTGTATATAGTAAACCCTTGATTTAATGGACCCTGATTTAACGGATTTTGGATTTAATGGACCGGGCAAATGATAATACATTATTTAATAATGATTTGAAAAGTTTGAAAAAAATAGAAAATCTCAAATGTCACACCATATACATTTCATATCTCACTTGTTTTTGGTAGCATGGGACATACTCACTTTGTTTCAGTCTCAGTCTGCCTCAAGCTATTGTGTAGTCAGGATGTATACAGAGAATTGTGACTTTATTTATGAATAATTTTGCAATTCTTACAATTCAAAATGACATCAAGTGATAGAGGAGTTAAAGGAAGACGTGAACTGTTTTTTGTATACTGTATTGAAAAAATGGCCCACAGGTTACATTTGATTTAATGGACTTTGGATGGTAAAGGACATCCCCTCCCTCTTGATTGGTCTGTTAAATCAAGGGTTTACTGTAATAGGTGCACTTGGGGTATTCAGTGTTGTGAATGGAAATGGTGAAAAGCTTGTGGATTTGTGTGCTGAAAAAGACTGGTGATTGGAAATATTTGGTTTAAAAAGAGAGATATACACAAGTATATGTATGTGAGTAGGATAGATGGTAAAAGGGAATTACAGGTACACCACCAAATTTCCAGCAACTGATGGTTTGGCAGCTCCTTTAGCCCGGACAAAATTACGTGAGGGAACTTGAAATTACTGCGGCCACCAGACTAGTTTACTGGGCAGCCACAGATGGCATTGTGTGTAGGGCGCACTTATTTACATTCTTTACACTGCACCTGTTGGTGGTTATACCACAATTCTGTGCATTTCTCAACTTATTTTGCTTAGATTTAACCCTAGTTATGGCTTCTAAAACATATGAGAGTGTAATACGCGTTGTCAAAAGTAAACACCAGTCCATATCAATCCAAGATAAAATAGAACTGTTGAAAAAAATGGAACATGGTGTTTCGGTGTGTAAGCTACGTGACATCTACAGTATTGGTTCATCAACTGTTTATGATATAAAAAACAAAGGGACAAAATATTGAAATTCTATGCAGACAGTGATTCCAAGAGGCAAATGACGATTAGAAAAACTATGAAAGATGTTAAGAGTACTGAGCACGATCGAGTGATGATGGAATGGTTTCGACAGCATTGGAGTGATGGATAGGACTTGTCAGGTAGCATGATAATAGACCAGGCTAAGTTGTTCCATAGAGAACTTAGATTAGAACATGAGTGTGACTACAGTGAAGGATGGCTTCAAAGATTCAAGAAGCATCATGGAATCTCTGTGAATAAAGTGTGCTGAGAAAAGTGGTCTGCAAATCACGAAGGAGCTGCTGAGTATGTGAACGAATTGGAAAAACTCATAGCTAATGAGCACCTCAGTCCTGAGCAGGTGTATAATGCAGGCAAATACTTTAGACACTTGGGAGATGTATAATTAGTGGGTTAGAGGTGTGTTGATGAATTATTATTATGTGACCATGGTGGGTCCGGCAAAGTGGTTAATCCGGCAAGGCTTTGGAACCAAGATTGCCGGAAAATTGGTGGTGTATCTGTCTTAGATTACGTATTAATTGATGGCATGCAGAAGAGAGACTTTTAGGTGTAAACATGCTGAGAGGGGCAATTGTTGGGATGTCTGATCACTGTCTTGTGGAGGTGAAGGTGAATATTTGTAGAGGTTTTCAAGAAAGAGTGGAGAATGTTGGGGAGAAGAGAATGGTCAAAGTGAGCGAGCTTGGAAAGGATAGTTGTGTGAATAAATTCTAGGAAAGATTGAGTGTAGAATGGCAAGAGGTGAGAGCAAATGAGGTGATAGGAATGTGTGAGGAATGGAATGTATTTAGGGAAGCAATGATGGCATTTGCAAGAGAGACATGAGGCATGAGCAAAGTGGGAGGTGGGCAGATTAGAAATGGAGGTGAGTGGTGAGATGAAGTAAAGTTGTTAGTGAAAGAGAAAAGAGAGGCATTTGGATGGCACTCACTTGGTAGGAGTGCAATGACTGAGAGATATATATGAGAAAGTGGCAGGAGGTTGAGAGAAAGGTGCAAGGGTTGAAAAAGAGGGCAATTGAGAGTTGGGGTGAGAGAGTATCATTAAACTTTAGGGAGAATATAAAAATGTTTTGAAAGGAGGTAAATAATTTGCAAAAGACAAGAAAACAAATAGGAACATTGGTGAAGGAGACTAGGGGGGAAGTGATAAGAGGTAGTGATGAAGTGAGGAGTGAGTATTTTGAAGGATTGTTGAATGTGTTTGATGATAAGAGTGGCAAATGTAAGGTGTTTTGGTTGGGATAGTGTGCAAAGAGAGAGTCAGGAGTGGTTGGATGAAGAGAGGAGGTGAAAGCTTTGCAGAAGATGAAATCTAGCAAGGCAGTGGGCTAGGATGGTACTGCAGTTGAATTTATTTACAAAGGGGTGACTGTTTTGATCATTGGTTGGTAAGGATATTCATTGTAAGTATTGATCATGGTGAAGTGCTTGAGGATTGGCATAATGCATGTGTAGTTCCAGTGTATAAAGGCAAAGGGGATAAAGATGAGTGTTCAAACTACAGAGGCATAAGTTTGTTGAGTATACCTGGAAAATTGTATAGAAGGTAATTGATTGAGAGGGTGAAGACATGTACAGAGAGCATCAGATTGAGTAGGAGCAGTGTGGTTTCAGAAGTGATTAAGGATGTGTGGATCAGGTGTTTACTTGGAAGAATGTATGTGAGATATACTTAGAAAAACAAATGGATTTGTATGTGGCATTTATGAATCTGGAGAGGGCATATGATAAGGTTGATAGAGATGCTTTCTGGGAGGTCTTAAGAATGTATGGTGTGGAAGGTAAGCCAGTAGAAGCAGTGAGAAGTTTTTATCAAGAGTATAAGCAGGAAGAAAGGAAAGTGCTTGGTTCCCAGTAAGGGTCAGTCTTTGAAAGGGGTGTGTGATGTCCCACTAGTTGTTTGATTCGTTTATGGATGGGGGTTGGTTAGGGAGGTAAAGGCAAGAGACTTAGAGAGAGGTATGAATATGCATTCTTTTAGGGATGAGAGAGCCTGGGAAGCAAGTCATTTGTTATAAGGTTCTGGGAACAATGAAGAATGTGTGAAAAGAGAGAATGTTATGTTGGAGAGGATTAGTAATTCCAACAATATTAAGGCCTGTCTACACAAGCGGGCCTGCCCGTGAATGTTGTCCACACGACCGAAGTGATGAACAGCCGGGCCTGCCCGACGATGTTGCCAGTAGCGAGTGGAGTGTGGTACGAGAACCATGGTGCCTAGCATTGTAAAGAAAAAGATTTTGTGCTCTATGATAATAGCTTTGTGTCTCAAGGAGAAAAAGAAGAAAAGGATATGGTGTAAAGATTGGTTAAAGAAAAGAAGTATGTTTGGAAGCACTGCAACAATACTTCATGAACTACAAAGTAGTGAGGAACACGACTTCAGAAATTACCTGAGGATGAGTGTAAGCACTTTTTACATCTTGTTATCAAAGGTGGAGCAATACATAGTGAAGAAAGACACAGTTATGAGAAACAGCATTACAGCAGAAGCTCGTCTGGAAGCAACTCTGCGATTTTTAGCAAGTGGGTCTACTTATTCAGCTTCACATTCCATGAACATGGATTCTTACGATAAAGGTCAATCAAAGTACTAGTAAGTGCTCTAGACCAAAAAATTGTTGGTGGCTCACTAGAGTTATCCTGGGCTGCCATCGTTAAATGTTCACTGTGCTACTATGCCGTGGGATGTGGGATGAAGGCCCGCTGTGGGTTCACGATATTATCTTGCGTCTGGCAGGGTAGAAACTCCAGCTACCGGGCACCAGCTCAGTGATTTCGCTCATCGGGCTTTCGGGCAATTTGATCGTTTGCCCGTCAAATATGCCCATTAACGGGCAAGCCCGCCGATCAGGCCCGCTCATGTAGACAGGCCCTTTTTATGGCTGTGAGGCTTGTGCTACAGATAGGGTTGTACGGAGGAGGGTGGTTGTGTTGGAAATGAAATGTTTGAGGACAAGATGTGGTAATGAAAAGAGTGTGGTTGAGAGAGCAAAGGAGGATGTGTTTATAGGTATGGACATATGGAGAGAATGGGTGAGTAAAAGTTGACATAGAGGATATATGTGTCAGAGATGGAGGGAACAAGAAGTGGGAGACCAAATTGAAGGTGGAAGGATGGAGTGAAAAAGATTTTCAGTGATCGGGGCCTGAACATGCAGGAGGGTGAAAGGTGTGCATGGAGTAGAGTGAATTGGAATGATGTGGTATACTGGAGTCAATGTGCTGTCAATGGACTATCAAGTGTCTGGGGTAAAGCATGGAAAAGTCTGTGGGGCCTGGATGTGGATAAGGAGCTGTGGTTTTGGTGCATTACATATGACAGCTTGAGAATGAGGGTGAGTGGATGTGGCCTTTTTTCTTCTGTTTCCTGGCATTTCATCACTGATGTAGGGAGTCGGGATGCTGTTTCCTCTGAGGTGGGGTGACGCCAGAAATGGTGAAGGCAAGCAAGTATGAATATGTACATGTTTATATATGTGTGTGTATGTGTATGCATATGTATATGTACTTGTATGTGCATGTACGTTTATATATATATATGTGTGTATATGAGTGGATGGGTCTTTCTTCGTTTGTTTCCTGATGTTTCCTCGCTAATGCAGTAAACGGCGCCCATATGTAATAAATAATAAGTCAATTGGGAGGTAAATTTAAATTGAGAAAAACGGGAGGAAGTGAAGTGTTTTAGATATCTGGGAGAGGATTTAGCAGCGGATGGAGCCATGGAAGCAGAAGTGAGTCACATGGTGGGGAAGGGGGCAAAGGTTCTGGGAGCGTTGAAGAATGTATGGAAGGCAAGAATGTTATCTCAGAGAGCTAAAATGGGTATGTTTGAAGGAATAGTGGTTCCAACAATGTTATACGGTTGTGAGGTGTGGGATATTGATAGGGTTGTGCGGAGGAGGGTGGATGTGTTGGAATTGAGATGTTTGAGGACAATATGTGATGTGAGGTGGTTTGATCGAGTAAGTAATGAAAGGGTAAGAGAGATGCGTGGTAATTAAAAAAAGAGTGTGGTTAAGAGAGCACAAATGGTTTGGTCACATGGAGAGAATGAGTGAGGAAAGATTGACAAAGAGGATATAGTGTCAAAGGTGGAGGGAATAAGAAGAAGCAGGAGACCAAACTGATGGTGGAAGGATGGAGTGAAAAAGATTTTGAGCGATTGGGGCCTGAAAATACAGGAAGGTGAAAGGCGTGCAAAAAATAAGAGTGAATTGGAGCAATGCGATATACAGGGGTTGACGTGCTGTCAGTGGATTGAACCAGGGCATGTGAAGTGTCTGGGGTAAACCATGGAATGTTTTGTAGGGCCTGAATGTGGAAAGGGAGCTATGGTTTTGGTGAATTACACGACAGCTAGAGACTGAGTGTAAACTAACGTGGCCTTTGTAGTCTTTTCCTAGTGCTTCCTCGCACGCACGCGGGGGGCGCCATTTCATGTGTGGCAGGGTGGTGATGGGAATGGATGAAGGCAGCAACTATGAATATGTCCATGTGTATATATGTATATGTCTGTGTATTATTGTTGAAATGTATAGGTGTGTATATGTGCATGTGGGGGCGTGTATGTATATACATGTGTATGTGGGTGCGTTGGGCCATTCTTTCCTCTGTTTCCTTGCATTATCTCGCTAACACTAGAGACAGTGACAAAGTATAATAAAAGTATATAATAAATATTTTGATATTTTAAGGAGCAAAGTTGCAGATATTATGAACTCTCATTTTGATAGTTGTGAAGACGGAGTCCTGTTTTTACATCTATAGTTAATGCAATGTTAATTATTACCAGCATTATGTTTGAAGGATTACTGTGTGCCAACATAAGGGAATATATTTCATTTGAAGGATGAGTGAGTGCCAACGTAAGGGAATGTATTTAATTCTGGCAAAAAGGCAAAATATCTATGTATACATACATCAATGAGATAAAATAAACATGATACAATTTTGGTACTAAAGAACATACTTTTTGATTGTTGTACATGTGAAGTATATTTTAGATATACAGTATCAGAATTTCTCCTGTCTGTTAAATTTTATAATGCCTATCAATTTGCAATACAACTATACATGTTATAATTCACTATCTTGAAACAGTTGCAGATGTTATAAACTATCATTTTGATAATCATGAAGATAGAGTTCTGTTATTTATACTTTTGATTAATACAACGTTTCAGTATTATCAACGATTACTTAAAACCACTAAATTAAGAAGATGCATATGTTACTACATATATTAACAAAATAAAACCAGCATAATGTTTTTCATCTATAAAACATAATTCTTTTATTGTTATACATACATGTTTTCCCTGGGGATAGGGGAGAAAGAATACTTCCCACGTATTCCCTGCGTGTCGTAGAAGGCGACTAAAAGGGAAGGGAGCGGGGGGCTGGAAATCCTCCCCTCTCGTGTTTTTTTTTTTTTTTTTTTTTTTTTTTTTTTTTTTTTTTTCTCCAAAAGAAGGAACAGAGAAGAGGTCCAGGTGAGGATATTCCCTCAAAGGCCCAGTCCTCTGTTCTTAACGCTACCTCGCTATCGCGGGAAATAGCGAATAGTATGAAAAAAAAAAAAAAAAAAACATACATGTACAGTATATTTTGAATAAACATTATCTTAGAATTTCTCTTATTTGTTAAATTTTATAATGCCTATCACTTAGCTGTACAAGAGTACATATGTAAATCGCAAAAAAATTACATTATTAATATTATACTTAATTACCATCTCCCACATCAGCAAGGGAGCTCAAGGAAACAGACGAGGAATGGCCCAACCCACCCACATACACATGTATATACATAAACGCATATATACATACAGATACATTTCAACGTAAACATACATATACATACACATAGATACATATATACACATACATATTCACTATTGCTGCCTTCATCCATTTCCGTCGCCACCCCGCCACACATGAAATGGCATCCCCCCCACCACAACCAGCAAGGTAGTGCCAGGAAATGACAAAAAAAGGCCACATTTGTTCATACTCAGTCTCTAGCTGTCACGTGCAAATGACGTAAGAGGAGTGGGGGAGGAATGGGATGTATTTAGGGAAGCAGTGACGGCTTGCGCAAAAGATGCTTGTGGTATGAGAAAGGTATGAGGTGGGCAGATTAGAAAGGGTAGTGAGTGGTGGGATGAAGAAGTAAGATTGTTAGTGAAAGAGAAGAGAGAGGCGTTTGGATGATTTTTGCAGGGAAATAGTGCAAATGACGAAAGTGTATAAAAGAAAGAGGCAAGAGGTCAAGAGAAAGGTGCAAGAGGTGAAAAAGAGGGCAAATGAGAGATTGGATGAGAGAGTATCATTAAATTTTCGGGAGAATAAAAAGATGTTTTGGAAGGAGGTAGATAAAGTGCGTACGACAAGAAAAAGAATGGGAACATCGGTGAAGGGGGTAAATGGGGAGGTAATAACAAGTAGTGGTGAAGTGAGGGGGAGATGGAGTGATTATTTTGAAGGTTTGTTGAAAGTGTTTGATGATAAGAGTGGCATATATAGGGTGTTTTGGTCGAGGTGGTATGTGAAGTGAGAGGGTCAGGGAGAATGGTTTGATAAACACAAAAGAGGTAGTGAAAGCTATGCGGAAGAGAAAGCCGGCAAGGCCACAGTTTTGGATGGTATTGCTGTGGAATATATTGAAAAGGGGATGACTGTGTTGTTGACTCGTTGATAAGGATACTCAATGTGTGTATGGTTCATGGTGAAGTGCCTGAGGATTGGCAGAATGTATGCATAGTACTATTGTACAAATGCAAAGGTGATAAAGGTGAGTGTTCAAATTACAGAGGTATAAGTTTCTTGAGTATTCCTGGGAAATTATATGGGAGGGTGTTGATTGAGAGGGTGAAGACATGTACAGAGCATCAGACTGGGGAAGAGTAGTGTGGTTTCAGAAGTGGTAGAGAATGTGTGGATCAGGTGTTTTCTTTGCAGAATGTATGTGAGAAAAACAAATGTAATTGTAAGTAGCATTTATTGATCTGGAGAAGGCATATGATAGAGATACTCTGTGGAAGGTATTAAGAGTATATGGTGTGGGAGGTAAGTTGCTAGAAGCAGTGAAAAGTTTTTATTGAGGATGTAAGGCATGTGTATGAGTAGGAAGAGAGGAAAGTGATTGGTTCTCAGTTAATGTTGGTTTCTGGCAAGGATGCATGATGTCTCCATGGTTATTTAATTTGTTTATGGATGGGGTGGTTAGGGAAGTGAATGCAAGAGTTTTGGAGAGAGGTAAGTATGTAGTCTGTTGTAGATGAGAGGGCTTGGGAAGTGAGTCAGTTGTTCGCTGATGATACAGCACTGGTGGCTGATTCGGGTGAGAAACTGCAGAAGCTGGTGACCGAGTTTGGTAAAGTGTGTGAAAGAAGAAAGCTGAGAGAAAATGTGAATAAGAGCAAGGTTAGTAGGTTCAGTAGGGTTCAGGGACAAGTAAATTGGGAGGTGAATTTGAATGGAGAAAAACTGGAGGAAGTGAAGTGTTTTAGATATCTGGGAGTGGATTTGGCAGCAAATGGAACCATGGAGGCAGAAGTGAGTCACAGGATGGGGAGGGGGCAAAGGTTCTGGGAGCATTGAAGAATGTGTAGAAGGCGAGAATGTTATCTTGGAGAGCAAAAATGGGTATGTTTGAAGGAATAGTGGTTCCAACAATGTTATATGGTTGTGAGATATGGGCCATAGGTAGGGTTGTTCGGAGGAGGGTGGATGTGTTGGAAATGAGAAGTTTCAGGACAATATGTGGTGTGAGGTGGTTTGATTGTGCTGTCAGTGGATTGAACCAGGGCATTGAAGCATATCAGGTACACCATGGAAAGTTTTGTGGGGCCTGGATGTGGAAAGGATCTGTGGCTTCGGTTCATTACACATGACAGCTACAGACTGAGTGTGAACGAATGTGGCCTTTTGTCCTTTCCCAGCGCTACATCACATGGGGAGGGGAGAATGCTATTTCATGTTCGTGGGGTGGCAACAGGAAAGAATAAAGGTAGAAAGTATGAATTATGTACATGTGTATATATGTATTGTCTTTGTGTATATATATGTATATGTTGAAATGTATAGGTATGTACAAGTGCGTGTGTGGACATGTATGTATATGCTTGGGTATGAGGGTGGGTTGGCCATTCTTTCATCTGTTTCTCTGCGCTACCTCGCTACCACGGGAGACAGCGACAAAGTATACAAAATAAATATTTATCAATTTATTTAATTTATTTTGCTTTGTCGCTGTCTCCCACATTAGCGAGGTAGCGCAAGGAAACAGATGAAAGAATGGCCCAACCCACCCACATACACATGTATATACATACACGTCCACACACACAAATATACATACCTATACACCTCAACGTGTACATATATATACACACACAGACATATACATATATACACACGTACATAATTCATACTGTCTGCCTTTATTCATTCCCGTCACCACCCCACCACACGATATAATAACCCCCTTCCCCCACATGTGTGGGAGGTAGCACTAGGAAAAGACAAGAAAGGCCACATTCGTTCACACTCAGTCTCTAGCTGTCGTGTATAATGCACTGAAACCACAGCTCCCTTTCCACATCCAGGCCCCACAGAACTTTCCATGGTTTACCCCAGGCACTTCACATGCCCTGGTTCAATCCATTGACAGCACATTGACCCCGGTATACCACATCGTTCCAATTCACTCTATTCCTTGCACGCCTTTCACCCTCCTGCATGTTCAGGCCCCGATCACTCAAAATCTTTTCCATTCCATCTTTCCACCTCCAATTTGGTCTCCCACTTCTCATTCCCTCCACCTCTGACACATATATCCTCTTTGTCAATCTTTCCTCACTCATTCTCTCCATGTGACCAAACCATTTCAAAACACCCTATTCTGCTCTCTCAACCACACTCTTTTTATTTCCACACATCTCTCTTACCCTATTATTACTTATTCAATCAAACCACCCCACACCACACACTGTCCTCAAACATCTCATTTCCAGCACATCCACCCTCCTCCGCATAACTCTATCCATAGCCCACGCCTTGCAACCATATAACATTGTTGGAACCACTATTCCTTCAAACATACCCAGTTTTGCTTTCCGAGATAATGTTCTCGACTTCCACACATTCTTCAACGCTCCCAGAACTTTCGCCCCCTCTCCCACCCTATGACTCACTTCCACTTCCATGGTTCCATCCGCTGCCAAATCCACTCCCAGATATCTAAAACACCCCACTTCCTCCACTTTTTCTCCATTCAAACTTACTTCCCAACTGACTTGACCCTCAACCCTACTGTTCCTAATAACCATGCTCTTATTCACATTTACTCTTAACTTTCTTCTTTCACACACTTTGCCAAACTCAGTCACCAGCTTCTGCAGTTTCTCACATGAATCAGCCACCAGCGCTATATCATCAGCGAACAACAACTGACTCACTTCCCAAGCTCTCTCATCCACAACAGACTGCATACTTGCCCCTCTTTCCAAAAGTCTTGCATTCACCTCCCTAACAATCCCATCCATAAACAAATTAAACAACCATGGAGACATCACACACCCCTGCCGCAAACCAATATTCACTGAGAACCAATCACTTTCCTCTCTTCCTACATGTACACATGCCTTACATTCTCGATAAAAACTTTTCACTGCTTCTAACATCTTGCCTCCCACACCATATATTCTTAATACCTTCCACAGAGCATCTCTATCAACTCTTTCATATGCCTTCTCCAGATCATATATGCTACATACAAATCCATTTGCTTTTCTAAGGGTGGGGAGGGGGCGAAAGTTTTGAAAGCGTTGAATTGAAAAATGTGTGGAAGTTGAGAAAGTTATCTTGGAAAGCAAAAATGAGTATGTTTGAAGGCATAGTCGTTCCAACAATGTCATGTGGTTGTGAGGTGTGGGCTTTAGATAGACTTGTGCAGAGGAGGGTGGATATGCTGGAAATGAGATGTTTGAGGACAATATGTTGTGTGAGATGGTTTGATCGAGTAAGTAATAATAGGGTAAGAGGGATGTGTGGTAATAAAAAGAGTGTGGTTGAGAACAGAAAAGGGTGTTTTGAAATGGTTTGGTCACATGGAGAGAATGAGTGAGGAAAGATTGACAAAGAGGATATATGTGTCAGAGGTGGAGGGAACGAGAAGTGGGAGAACAAATTGGAGGTGAAAAGATGCAGTGAAAAAGATTTTCAGTGATCGGGTCCTGAACATGCAGGAGGGTCAAAGGCATGCAAAGAATAGAGTGAATTGGAACGGTGTGGTATACCAGGGTCAACATGCTGTCAATGGATTGAACCAGGGCATGTGAAGCCTCTGGAGTAAACCATGGAAAGTTAGTTCTGTAGGGCCTAGATGTGGAAAGGGAGCTGTGGTTTCGGTCCATTATATATGACAGCTAGAGACTGAGTGTGAACGAATGTGGCCTTTGTTGTCTTTCCTAGCACCACCTCGTGCACATGTGGGGGGAGAGGGTTTTCATTCATGTGTGGTGGGGTGGCGACAGGAATGAATGAGGGCAGACAGTATGAATTATGAACATGTGTATATATATATGTATATGTCTGTGTGTGTATATATATATGGACACGTTGATATGTATAGGTATGTATATGTGCGTGTGTGGTCGTGTATGTATATACATGTGTACGTGGGTGGGTTGGGCCATTTTTTCGTCTGCTTCCTAGCGCTACCTCGCTAACGCTGGAGACCGACAAAGTATAATAAATATATATATATATATATAGGGGATAGGGGAAAAAGAATACTTCCCACGCATTCCTCACGTGTCATAGAAGGCGACTAAAGGGAACGGGACCTGGGGGGCCAGAAACCCTCCTCTCCTTCTATTTTAACTTTCTAAAAGGGGAAACAGAAGGAGTCACGCGGGCTAGTGCTCATCCTCCTCGAAGGCTCAGATTGGGGTGTCTAAATGTCTGTGGATGTAACCAAGATGAGAAAAAAGGAGAGATAGGTAGTATGTTTGAGGAAAGGAACCTGGATGTTTTGGCTCTGAGTGAAACGAAGCTCAAGGGTAAAAAGGGGAAGAGTGGTTTGGGAATGTCTTGGGAGTAAGGTCAGGGGTTATTGAGAGGACAAGACCAAGGGAAGGAGTAGCACTACTCCTGAAACAGGAGTTGTGGGAGTATGTGATAGAATGTAAGAAAGTAAATTCTACATTGATATGGGTAAAACTGAAAGTTGATGGAGAGAGATGTGTGATTATTGGTGCATATGCACCTGAGCATGAGAAGAAAGATCATGAGAGGCAAGTGTTTTGGGAGCAGCTGAATGAGTGTGTTAGTGGTTTTGACACACAAGACCGGGTTATAGTGATGGGCGATTTGAATGCAAAGGTGAGTAATGTGGCAGTTGAGGGAATAATTGGTACACATGGGGTGTTCAGTGTTGTAAATGGAAATGGTGAATAGCTTGTAGATTTATGTGCTGAAAAAGGACTGATGATTGGGAATACCTGGTTTAAAAAGAGTGTTACGAACTCAATACTTATTCAGGCCAGGTTGCCAGTAACATATCTGTTACAAATACTACTGACCTTGTCTTGCAAGGATGTTATAGATTTGTCAAGGTGCACAACTCAGGATAACACAATAATAAAGTTATGGGATTGAATTAAAGACCAGCATTACATTAAATCTACTTATAATGAAAGAATTCAAGTGTACAAAGACAGGTACATAAATCAAGCATGAAACATTACGTTAACACTGAACATAAGTCAATATTCCAGATAAGATTTCAAGCCAGGAGATCTCTTTCTTGTGACAGTTATGCTTGACGTGACACAATCAACTTCATCGTTACACTTATCTAAACCTGATGTAACACAGTAAACACTTATAGCACAACACTCGGGTAACGGGCTTATAACACAGCACTCGGGTAACGGGCTTATAACACAGCAGGGCTTACAGGCTTACAGGCTACAGCAGGGGACACCACCCACCTCGCTGGGCTGGAAGGAGAGGAATCGAGTCTCAGCGGGTGTTGTGGGTACAAGAAGACAATCGTTCACCCTTGCTGCTATAAACCTTACATTTCAATTGGCTATAGAAATATAGGAGAAATTCTCATTGGTTGGAGGGTCCCAGAGTCTTGGCGTAGTTACACTCTCGCAAAATGCTGGGTGGACAGAATCTCCGAGCCAGCGTCAAACATCACTACCCGCCCTGATTAGAAATAGATACAAACACACACGTCTTCGTAACACCCCCTTCCTTAAAGGAGAAAATTCCTAGAAGAGGAATTTTCTCACGTTAAGAGTGGGATAAACAATCAGCTAACACATTATGTGCGCCAGCAATATGGTGAATATCTAAATTATACTCTTGAAGGAACAAGGCCCACCTAGTTTACCTTTGATTCTTATCTCGGAACTTATTAACATATCTCAAGGGGTGGTGATCAGTATACACCTTGATGACATTGCCTGAAGGACACAAGTAAACATGAAAATGATGCAATGCTAATATTAAAGACAAAAGTTCCTTCTCAATGGTGGAATAATTCCTTTGGGCTTGATTGAATTTCTTACTAAAATAACTTACAGGGTGCTCAACATGGTTCTCGTCCTCCTGCAAGAGGACAGCACCGGCTCCCACACTGCTGGCATCAACAGCTAACTTGAAAGGTTGATCAAAATCAGGGGCCTGCAAAATAGGACTATTACAAAGTATGGATTTTAATTGATGAAAGGCTATGTCACACTGCTCATTCCAAACATATTTAACATCTTTCTTCAATAAATCTGTCAGAGGGGTTGCGACTGTTGCAAAATTTACAATGAACATCCTATAGTACCCAACCATACCCATAAAACGTCTCAGTTCTCTTCGAGATCGGGGGGCACTCATCTGGGATAAAGACTGGACCTTTGCAGTCGGTGGGGCTAGCTCACCTTGACCGATCACATAACCCAAATATTGCACCTTGGCCTTCACAAACTCGCATTTGTTCCAATTGAGAACAAGGTTAGCTTTATTCAAGGCCGTCAGAACGTTGTCAAGTCTCTGTAGATGTACGTCCCAACTCTGTATATCACAATATCATCCAGGTAGACGACACAACCAGGCAGGTCTCTTATGAGGATGTCCATAAGTCGTTGAAATGTAGCAGGGGCATTCTTCATGGCAAAAGGCATCACTTTACACTTATAAGTTTGTCCTAGCACTACAAAAGTGCTAATATCTTGTGCTCTCTCCGTCAATCTAATTTGCCAGTACCCTTTTCTGTGGTCCAGTTTTGACAGGAAGCGAGCATTGCCGACGCGATCTATGCAGTCTTCCACTCGCAGCAGGGGGTAACTGTCAGTTCTTGTTACCTCATTAACCCGGTGGTAGTCAATACAGAACCGATGGGTCCCATCAGACTTCGATACAAGAGTAACAGGGGAACTCCAATCTGACTGACATGGCTCAATCAGGTCGTGCTCAAGCATATAGTTCACCTCAGTGTGAAGGATGGCCTCTCGTTGTGGGCTCACCCGGTACGGAGCCAATTTAACCGGTTGGGCTGCTTCCACGTCCACATCATGGGTTGCGAGCGAGGTATGTCCAGGTGTGTTTCGGAAAACCTCCGGGTGTTTTGACAACAAGGCGGACATTTGCACACGTTGATCTTCCGATAGATGCGAAAGCTTGGTCTCCCACTTCCCGTTCGCGCCTCCGTCCGGTTCCCAGGCTTCCGAGGCACTCGCAGCTACGTCGTCGATTTCGTCACACACGGCTACCGCTGGACGTTGGATGATGCAGACTGGCACCTTCGGTTCCAAGGGGGGAGGATCACGACTGAAATATGGCTTAAGCATGTTGACGTGGCATAATCTCCGACCTCTGCGCCTATCGGGGGTAGAGACAAGGTAATTTGAGTCTCCTACACTCCGGATAATGGTGTAAGAGCCCTGAAACCGGGCAGCCAAGGGTTGACCTGGCTGCGGTAGTAGAAGCAACACCTCGTCGCCCGCCTCAAACTTTCTCAAACGAGATCGTTTGTCAGGCCATATTGTCCTCCGTTCCTGAGACTCTCTTGAATGGGCGCGAGACAAATCCTCAGTCTCACCCACTGAATCTCGTTCGGATTTGAAACTAGCACAGGAGGTATCACACAGCTTCTCCTCACTAATTTCATCCTCAGAAGACGTCTTCTCTCTTGAATGGGCGAGAGACAAATCCTCAGTCTCAACGGAGTCTACACCAGGGGAGAGGGTATCACAGAGCTTCCTCTCACTAGACTCACTCGTAGGGAGAGACTTCACTTCCTCCGTCTCAACGGAGTCTACATCAGGGGAAAGGGTATCACACAGCTTCCTCTCGCTAGCCTCAGTCGGGGGGAGAGTCTTAACTTCCTGCGTTTCAACGGAGTCTATACCAGGGGAGAGGGTATCACACAGCCTCCCCTCGCTGGCCTCATTCCCATCCGTCGACGCGGGGTCAGTGCCTAACTCAGCAAAGAAGGTATCAGCGAGCTCCACCTCACTCGGCTCACTCTCGGGCAGTGACTGTAGTTTTCCCGCCTCACGCTCTGTCTCCTGGGGCTTGCAACTTGCTTTCTTAGCGGACATGGACCGGGTAACTGTGCATACGGGGAATAGGTCCGGTACCTCTTCCTCAAGCTGCACTGCCTCCGTGGACTCCACCGGGCCCGTAGGCAACACCGGCATTGGGTTCATCTTCCCTCCCGCTAGGTCATTGCCTAACACGAAGCCCACACCTGAGACAGGTAACCTATCCACAACCCCTATGAGAGCATGGCCCGTGAAGAGATCTGTTTCTACCCTCACATCAACTAGTGGAGCTTCCTTGGGACCCGACAGTCCATCTAGCAAGACTCGGTCTCCAAACTCTCCTCGCGGCACCAAGCCATCCAACATCAGGGACTGTAGCGCACCAGAATCCCGTAATACGGTCACTTTTCGTCGTACACCACACCTACTAACATAGCCCTCAGACAGGAACGCATTGTAGTTCCCACAGAACGGATCCTTAATTACAAAGTGATTAACACTCTCGCAACCCCTCTTTTTCCTAAGAGCAGGGAGAGCCTCACCTACTTTACTAAGTAGCCCTAAAGTTGAGACGAGATTCACCAATCTACTCTTGGTAGAATCTCTGGATTCCTTCACTCGAGCCCAGCAATCCCTCACCTGGTGCCCAGCCTTGCCACAATTAAAACAACTCTTAACTCTGTTGGAGTATTTCCCCTGACTTTTATGAGTTACCGGCAAGGTAGCAGATTCAGGTGGGATTACATGACCATTGGTCCTCCCTCTGCCGTCGTAGCCCTTTGAATGCCTGCCCGCGTCAAGTCTGACATCTAACATGTACTCATCTGCTAGTTTCCCAGCCCCCTCAAAATCCTTCGCTGATTTAGTTATTACGTACTGCCGTACATCACGGGGTAGACCGTCCTTACATTCCTCGAACACAAATAGTTTCAAGACCGATTCAGCATCTATATAAGCTCCCGCAGAACGAACCCACTGCGCGCCTAACTTGTACTTCTCACAAAAGTGACCTAGGTAGGTTTGATCAGGGCGCTTATGCTTAGCTCGAAATCTGAGTCGGTGTGCTTCCGGACTTAAATGATAAGAATTTATCACTGCCTGCTTAACGACCTCATAATCACCACACTGGTCATCGTTCAACGCGGTGTATGTGGATTCAGCTTTGCCAAAAAGGAGGGGCCGCAAAACTGTCACCCAGGCTGACTTCGGCCAAAAGCAGTCTTCAAATTTAAGGAAAAAGGAAGCCACATTATCTTCATCGAACTTAGGTACGAGATGTAAGTCTCCCAACCGAGATGACACTGGTCCTGATGGTGAAGCGTTAAGTCTAAGTTTTTCACGTTCGAGGGCGATCCTCTCCTTTTGCATTTCGGCATTGATCTTAGCTATCTCTAGTTGAATTCGCCAGTATTCGGGATCAACATTATCATCACTAGGGATATGGGAGGGGTCGAGGCTTCGGCCGACGTCACTGATGGAGCGGTATTGTCGACACTAATTTCAACATCAGGCGCAGGATCTACTATCTGTTCACTAGCAAAATGATTTATGACTAAGGTCTCCAACTGTACTTTACTAGCTTTCCGGTCATAATTCAATTTTAACCTATTTGCAATAAGCTTCAACTCTTGCTTTGTTAAAGATTTGATGTCCTCGTGAGAGGGCTCAGATCGACAGAACTGGTCAACGTCAGCGTTGCTGGTCAACGGCATGATTAACGAAAAGGAAAGAGATTCCGTTCAGTCAAGAAATATCCTGGCGAGGTCGCCAGTTCATATGTTACGAACTCAATACTTATTCAGGCCAGGTCGCCAGTAACATATCTGTTACAAATACTACTGACCTTGTCTTGCAAGGACGTTATAGATTTGTCAAGTTGCACAACTCAAGATAACACAATAATAAAGTTATGGGATTGAATTAAAGACCAGCATTACATTAAATCTACTTATAATGAAAGAATTCAAGTGTACAAAGACAGGTACATAAATCAAGCATGAAACATTACGTTAACACTGAACATAAGTCAATATTCCAGATAAGATTTCAAGCCAGGAGATCTCTTTCTTGTGACAGTTACGCTTGACGTGACACAATTAACTTCATCGTTACACTTATCTAAACCTGATGTAACACAGTAAACACTTATAGCACAACACTCGGGTAACGGGCTTATAACACAGCACTCGGGTAACGGGCTTATAACACAGCACTCGGGTAACGGGCTTATAACACAGCAGGGCTTACAGGCTTACAGGCTACAGCAGGGGACACCACCCACCTCGCTGGGCTGGAAGGAGAGGAATCGAGTCTCAGCGGGTGTTGTGGGTACAAGAAGACAATCGTTCACCCTTGCTGCCATAAACCTTACATTTCCATTGGCTATAGAAATATAGGAGAAATTCTCATTGGCTGGAGGGTCCCAGAGTCTCGGCGTAGTTACACTCTCGCAAAATGCTGGGTGGACAGAAACTCCGAGCCAGCGTCAAGCATCACTCCTCGCCCTGATAAGAAATAGATACAAACACACACGTCTTCGTAACAAGAGAGATATACATAAGTATACGTATGTAAGTAGGAGAGATGGCCAGAGAGCGTTATTGGATTACGTGTTAATTGATAGGCGTGGGAAAGAGAGACTTTGGGATGTTAATGTGTTGAGAGGTGCAACTGGAGGGATGTCTGATCATCATCTTGTGCAGGCGAAGGTGAAGATTTGTAGGGGTTTACAGAAAAGAAGAGAGAATGTTGGGGTGAAGATAGTGGTGAGAGTAAGTGAGCTTGGGAAGGAGACTTGTGTGAGGAAGTACCAGGAGAGACTGAGTACAGAATGGAAAAAGGTGAGAACAAAAGGGGTAAGGGGAGTGAGGGAGGAATGGGATGTATTTAGGGAAGCAGTGATGGCTTGCGCAAAAGATGCTTGTGGCATGAGAAGCGTGGGAGGTGGGTTGATTAGAAAGGGTAGTGAGTGGTGGGATGAAGAAGTAAGATTATTAGTGAAAGAGAAGAGAGAGGCATTTGGACGATTTTTGCAAGGAAAAAATGCAAATGAGTGGGAGATGTATAAAAGAATGAGGCAGGAGGTCAAGAGAAAGGTGCAAGAGGTGAAAAAGAGGGCAAATGAGAGTTGGGGTGAGAGAATATCATTAAATTTTAGGGAGAATAAAAAGATGTTTTGTATGGAGGTAAATAAAGTGCGTAAGACACAGGAGCAAATGGGAACTTCAGTGAAGGGGGCTAATAGAGAGGTGATAACAAGTAGTGGTGATGTGAAGAAATGGAGTGAGTATTTTGAAGGTTTGTTGAATGTGTTTCATGATAGAGTGGCAGATATAGGGTGTTTTGGTCGAGGTGGTGTGCAAAGTGAGAGGGTTAGGGAAAATGATTTGGTAAACAGAGAAGAGGTAGTAAAAGCTTTGCGAAAGATGAAAGCCGGCAAGGCAGCAGGTTGGACGGTATTGCAGTGGAATTTATCAAAAAAGGGGGTGACTGTACTGTTGACTGGTTGGTAAGGTTATTTAATGTATGTATGATTCATGGTGAGGTGCCTGAGGATTGGCGGAATGCGTGCATAGTGCCATTGTACAAAGGCAAAAGGGATAAGAGTGAGTGCTCAAATTACAGAGGTATAAGTTTGTTGAGTATGCCTGGTAAATTATATGGAAGGGTATTGATTGAGAGGGTGAAGGCATGTACAGAGCATCAGATTGGGGAAGACCAGTGTGGTTTCAGAAGTGGTAGAGGATGTGTGGATTAGGTGTTTGCTTTGAAGAATGTATAAGAAATACTTAGAAAAGCAAACGGATTTGTATGTAGCATTTATGGATCTGGAGAGGCATATGATAGAGTTGATAGAGATGCTCTGTGGAGGGTATTAAGAATATATGGTGTGGGAGGCAAGTTGTTAGAAGCAGTGAAAAGATGTAAGGCATGTATACGTGT
The DNA here is from genome assembly GCF_036320965.1 of Panulirus ornatus. Classification (NCBI taxonomy): domain Eukaryota; kingdom Metazoa; phylum Arthropoda; class Malacostraca; order Decapoda; family Palinuridae; genus Panulirus; species Panulirus ornatus. The sequence goes on along the minus strand of NC_092224.1, from coordinate 52,306,623 downwards.
AGGATGAGAGGAAAGTGATTGGTTCTCAGTGAATGTAGGTTTGCGGCATGGGTGTGTGATGTCTCCATGGTTGTTTAATTTGTTTATGGATGGGGTTGTTAGGGAGGTGAATGCAAGAGTTTTGGAAAGAGGGGCAAGTATGCAGTCTGTTGTGGATGAGAGAGCTTGGGAACTGAGTCAGTTGTTGTTCACTGATGATACAACGCTGGTGGCTGATTCATGTGAGAAACTGCAGAAGCTGGTGACTGAGTTTGGTAAAGTGTGTGAAAGAAGAACGTTAAAAGTAAATGTGAATAAGAGCAAGGTTATTAGGTACAGTAGGGTTGAGGGTCAAGTCAATTGGGAGGTAAGTTTGAATGGAGAAAAACTGGAGGAAGTAAAGTGTTTTAGATATATGGGAGTGGATCAGGCAGCGGATGGAACCATGGAAGCGGAAGTGAATCATAGGGTGGGGGAGGGGGCGAAAATTCTGGGAGCCTTGAAGAATGTTTGGAAGTCGATAACATTATCTCGGAAGGCAAAAATGGGTATGTTTGAAGGAATAGTGGTTCCAACAATGATGTACGGTTGCGAGGCGTGGCCTATGGATAGAGTTGTGCGGAGGAGGGTGGATGTGCAGGAAACGAGATGTTTGAGGACAATATGTGGTGAGAGGTGGTTTGATTGAGTAAGTAATGTAAGGGTAAGAGAGATGTGTGGAAATAAAAAGTGTGGTTGAGAGAGCAGAAGAGGGTATTTTGATATGGTTTGGTCACATGGAGAGAATGAGTGAGGAAAGATTGACCAAGAGGATATATGTGTCAGAGGTGGAGGAAACGAGGAGAAGTGGGAGACCAAATTGGAGGTGGAAAGATGGAGTGAAAAAGATTTTGAGAGATCGGGGCCTGAACATGCAGGAGGGTGAAAGGCGTGCAAGGAATAGAGTGAATTGGAACAATGTGGTATACCGGGATCGACGTGCTGTCAATGGATTGAACCAGGGCATGTGAAGCGTCTGGGGTAAACCATGGAAAGTTCTGTGGGGACTAGATGTGGAAAGGGAGCTGTGGTTTCGGTGCATTATCACATGACAGCTAGAGACTGAGTGTGAACGAATGGGGCCTTTGTTGCCTTTTCCTAGCACTACCCCGCACACATGAGGGGGGAGGAGGTTGTTATTCCATGTGTGGCGGGGTGGCGATGGGAATAAATAAAAGCAGACAGTATGAATTATGTACATGTGTATATATGCATATGTCTTTGTGTGTATATATATATGTACATTGAGATGTATAGGTATGTATATTTGCGTGTGTGGATGTGTATGTATATACATGTGTATGTGGGTGGGTTGGGTCATTCTTTCGTCTGTTTCCTTGCGCTTCCTCGCTAACGCGGGAGACAGCGACAAAGCAAAATAAAAAAAAAAATAAAAAAAAAAATATATATATATATATATATATATATATATATATATATATATATATATATATATTTATTCTTTAATTTGTACGTGTAGGAAGAGAGGAAAGTGATTGGTTCTCAGTTAATGTAGGTTTGCGGCAGGGGTGTGTGATGTCTCCATGGTTGTTTAATTTGTTTATGGATGGGGTTGTTAGGGAGGTGAATGCAAGAGTTTTGGAAAGAGGGGCAAGTATGAAGTCTGTTGGGGATGAGAGAGCTTGGTAACTGAGTCAGTTGTTGTTCGCTGATGATACAGCGCTGGTGGCTGATTCATGTGAGAAACTGCAGAAGCTGGTGATTGAGTTTGGTAAAGTGTGTGAAAGAAGAAAGTTAAGAGTAAAAGGGGAATAAGAGCAAGGTTATTACGTACAGTAGGGTTGAGGGTCAAGTCAATTGGGAGGTAAGTTTGAATGGAGAAAAACTGGAGGAAGTAAAGTGTTTTAGATATCTGGGAGTGGATTTGGCAGCGGATGGAACCATGGAAGCGGAAGTAAATCATAGGGTGGGGGAGGGGGCGAAAATCCTGGGAGCCTTTAAGAATGTGTGGAAGTCGAGAACATTATCTCCGAAAGCAAAAATGGGTATGTTTGAAGGAATAGTGGTTCCAACAATGTTGTATGGTTGCGAGGCGTGGGCTATGGATAGAGTTGTGCGCAGGAGGGTGGATGTGCCTGGAAATGATATGTTTGAGGACAATATGTGGTGTGAGGTGGTTTGATCGAGTAAGTAATGTAAGGGTAAGAGAGGTGTGGAAATAAAAAGAGCGTGGTTGAGAGAGCAGAAGAGGGTGTTTTGAAATGTTTTGGGCACATGGAGAGAATGAGTGAGGAAAGATTGACCAAGAGGATATGTGTCGGAGGTGAAGGGAACGAGGAGAAGTGGGAGACCAAATTGGAGGTGGAAAGATGGAGTGAAAAAGATTTTGAGTGATTGAGGCCTGAACATGCAGGAGGGTGAAAGGCGGGCAAGGAATAGAGTGAATTGGATCGATGTGGTATACCGGGTTTGACGTGCTGTCAATGGAGTGAATCAAGGTATGTGAAGCGTCTGGGGTAAACCATGGAAAGTTGTGTAGGGCCTGGATGTGGAAAGGGAGCTGTGGTGTCGGGCATTATTGCATGACAGCTGGAGACTGAGTGTGAACGAATGGGGCCTTTGTTGTCTTTTCCAAGCGCTACCTCGCGCACATGAGGGGGGAGGGGGATGCTTTCCATGTGTGGCGAGGTGGCGATGGGAATGAATAAAGGCAGACAGTGTGAACTGTGTGCATGTGTATATAAGTATGTGTCTATGTGTGTATATATAAGTGTACATTGAGATGTATGGGTCTGTATATTTGCGTGTGTGGACGTGTATGTATATACATGTGTATGGGGGTGGGTTGGGCCATTTCTTTCGTCTGTTTCCTTGTGCTACCTCGCAAACACGGGAGACAGCAACAAAGCAAAATAAATAAATATATATTACTCTTTAAATAACCTTACCAACCAGTCAACAATACAGTCACCCCCTCTTTTAATAAATTCCACTGCAATACCATCCAAACCCGCTGCCTTGCCGGCTTTCATCTTCTGCAAAGCTTTTCCTACCTATTCTCTGTTTACCAAATCATTCTCCCTAACCCTCTCTCTTTGCACACCACCTCGACACACCCTATAGCTGCCACTTTATCATCAATTACATTTGACAAACCTTCAAAATACTCTCTCCATCTCCTTCTCACATCACCACTACTTGTTATCACCTCCCCATTAGCACCCTTCACTGATGTTCCCATTTGTTCCCTTGTCTTATGCACTTTATTTACCTCCTTCCAAAACATCTTTTTATTCTCCCTAAAATTTAATTATATTCTCTCACCCCAACTTTCATTTGCCCTCTTTTTTGCCTCTTGCACCTTTCTCTTGACCTTCTGCCTCTTTCTTTTATACATCTCCCAGTCATTTGCATTATTTCCCTGCCAAAATCGTCCAAATGCCTCTCTCTTCTCTTTCACTAATAATCTTACTTCTTCATCCCACCACACACTACCCTTTCTAATATGCTCCCCTCCCACACTTGTCATGCCACAAGCATCTTTTGCACAAGCCATCACTGCTTCCCTAAATACATCCCATTCCTCCTCCACTCCCCTTATGTCCTTTGTTCTCACCTTTTTCCATTCTGTACTCAGTCTCTCCTGGTACTTCCTCACACAAATCTTCCCAAGCTCACTTACTCTCACCACTCTCTTCACCGCAACGCTCTCTCTTCTTTTCTGAAAACCTCTACAAAGCTTCACCTTTGCCTCCACAAGATAATGATCAGACATCCCTCTAGTTGCATCTCTCATCACATTAACATCCAAAAGTCTCTCTTTCACACGCCTATCAATTAATACATAATCCAATAACGCTCTCTGGCCATCTCTCCTACTTACATACGTATACTTATGTACATCTCGCTTTTTAAACCAGGTATTCCCAATTACCAGTCCTTTTTCAGCACATAAATCTACAAGCTATTCACCATTTCCATTTACAACACTGAACACCCCATGTATGCCAATTATTCCCTCAACTGCCACATTATTCACCTTTGCATTCACATTACCCATCACTATAACCCGGTCTCGTGCATTAAAACTACTACCACACTCTTTCAGCTGCTCCCAAAACACTTGCCTCTCATGATCTTTCTTCTCATGCACAGGTGCATATGCACCAATAATCACCCATCTCTCTCCATCCACTTTCAGTTTTACCCATATCAATCTACAGGTTACTTTTGACACTCTATCACATACTCCCACCACTCCTGTTTCAGGAGTTGTGCTACTCCTTCCCTTGTTCTTGTGCTCTCACTAACCCCTGACTTTACTCCCAAGACATTCCCAAACCACTCTTCCCCTTTACCCTTGAGCTTCATTTCACTCAGAGCCAAACATCCTACCTATCTCTCCGTTTTTCTCATCTTGGTTACATACACACACATTTAGACACCCCAATCTGAACCTTCAAGGAGGATGAGCACTCTCCATGGGGAGTCATGCGGGGAGTGCTGATTCTCCTCGAAGGCTCAGATTGGGGTGTCTAAATGTGTGTGGATGTAACCAAGATGAGAAAAAAGGATAGATAGATATGTTTGAGGAAAGGAACCTGGATGTTCTGGCTCTGAGTGAAATGAAGCTCAAGGGTAAAGGGGAAGAGTGGTTTGGGATTGTTTTGGGAACAAAGTCAGGGGTTGGTAAGACGACAAGAGCAAGGGAAGGAGTATCACTACTCCTGAAACAGGAGTGGTTGGAGTGTGTGATAGAGTGTAAGAAAGTAAACTCTAGATTGCTATGGGTAAACTGAAAGTGGATGGAGAGAGATGGGTGATTATTGGTGCATATGCACCTGGGTATGAGAAGAAAGGTCATGAGAGGCAAGTGTTTTGGGAGCAGATGAATGAGTGTGTTAGTAGTTTTGATGCATGAGACTGGGTTATAGTGATGGGTGATTTGAATGCAAAGGTGAGTAACGTGGCAGTTGAGGGAATACTTGGTATACATGGGGTGTTCAGTGCTGTATATGGAAAAGGTGACTAAAAAAGAACTGGTGATTGGGAATACCTGGTTTAAAAAGAAAGATATACATAAGTACATGTATGAAAGTAGGGGAATACCTGGTTAAGAGAAAAGATATAAATAAGTATACGTACATAAGTAGGAGAGATGGCCAGAGAGTGTTACTGGATTACATGTTAATTGATAGGCGCATGAAAGAGAGACTTTCGGATGTTAATGTGCTGAGAAGAGCAACTGGACCGATGTGTAATCATTATCTTGTGGAGGTGAAGGTGAAGATATGTAGAGGTTTTCAGAAAAGAAGAGAGAATGTTGATTTGAAGAAAGTGGTGAGAGTAAGTGAGTTTGGAAAGGAGACTTGTGTGAGGAAGTACCAGGAAAGATTGAGTGCAGAATGGAAAAAGGTGAGAGCAAATGACGTAAGGGGAATGGGAGAGGAATGGGATGTATTAAGGGAAGCAGTGATGGCTTGTGCAAAAGATGCCTGTGGCATGAGAAAGGTGGGAGGTGGGCAGATTCCAAAGGATAGTGAGTGGTGGGATAAAGAAGAAAAATTGTTAGCGAAAGAGAAAAGAGAGTCATTTGGATGATTTTTGCAGGGAAATAGAGTAAATTACCGGGAGAGAATGAGGCTGGAGGTCAAGAGAAAGGTGCAAGAGGTGAAAAAGGGGGCAAATGAGAGTTGGGGTGAGAGAATATTGTTAAATTCTAGGGAGGATAAAAAGATGTTTTGGAAGGAGGTAAATAAAGTGCGTAAGTCAAGAGAACAAACAGGAACATCACTGAAGGGGGCAAATGGGGAGATAATAACAAGTAGTGGTGGAGTGAGAGGAATATAGAGTGAGTATTTTGAAGGTTTGTTAAATGTGTTTAAGGATAGAGTGGCAGATATAGGGTGTTTTGGTCGAGGTGGGGTGCAAAATAAAGAGGATCAGGGAGAATGATTTGGTAAACAGAGAAGAGGTAGTGAAAGCTTTGCAGAAGATGAAAGCCAGCAAGGTGGCGGTTTTGGATGGTATTGCTGTGGAATTTATTAAAAATGGGGGTGACTTGTTGAATGTTGGTGAGAATATTCGATGTATGTATGGTTCATGGTGAAGTGCCTGAGGATTGGCAGAATGCATACATAGTGCCATTGTATAAAGAGAAAGGGAATAAAGGTTCAAATTAGAGGTATAAGTTTACTGAGTATTCCTGGGAAATTATATGGGAGGGTATTGATTGAGAGGGTAAAGGCATGTACCGAGTATCAGATTGGTGAAGAGCAGTGTGGTTTCAGAAGTGGTAAAGGATGTGTGGATCAGGTGTCTGCTTTGAAGATGTATGTGAGAAACACTTAGAAAAATAGATGGATTGGTACGTAGCATTTATGGATCTGAAGAAGGCATATGATAGAGTTGATAGAGATGCTCTGTGGAAGGTGTTAAGAGTATATGGTGTGGGTGGTAAATTGCTAGAAGCAGTGAAAAGTTATTATTGAGGATATAAGACATCTGTTCAAGTAGGGAGAAAGTAATTGGTTCCCAGTGAATGCTGGTTTGCAGCAGGGGTGCATGATGTCTCCATGGTTGTTTAATTTGTTTATGGATGGGGTTGTTAGGGACATAATGCAAGAGTTTTAGGGAGAGGGGCACGTATGGTGTCTGTTGTGGATGAGAGGGCTTGGGAAGTGAGTCAATTGTTGTTCGCTGATGATACAGCACTGGTGGCTGATTTGGGTGAGAAACTGCAGAAGCTAGTAACTGAGTTTGGTAAAGTGTGTGAAAGAAGGAAGCTGAGAGTAAATGTAAATATGAGCAAGGTTATTAGGTTCAGTAGGATTGAGGGTTAGGAAATTGGGAGGTAAGTTTGAATAGAGAAAAACTGGAGGAAGTGAAGTGTTTTAGATATCTGGGAGTGGATTTAGCAGATGGATCCATGGAAGCAGAAGTGAGTCACAGGGTGGGGGAGGGGTCGAAGGTTCTGGGAGCGCTGAAGAATGTGTGCAAGGCGAAAAAGTTATCTCGGAGCAAAAATGGGTATGTTTGAAGAAATAGTGGTTTAAACAATGTTATATGGTTGCAAGGCAAGGGCCATAGATAAGATTGTGCGGAGGAGGGTGGATGTGTTGGAAATGAAATGTCTGAGGACAATATGTAATGTGAACTGATCTGATTGAGTAATGAAAGAGTAAGAGAGATTTGTGGTAATAAAAAGAAAGTGGTTGAGAGAGCAGAAGAGGGTGTGTTGAAATGGTTTGGACACATGGAGAAAATGAGTGAGGAAAGATTGACAAAGAAGATAAGTGTGTCAGAGGTGGAGGGAACAAGGAGAAGAAGACCAAATTCGAGGTGGAAAAATGGGTTAAGAGATTTTGAGCGATCGGGGCCTACCTCAACATACAGGAGGGTGAAAGGCATGCAAGGAATAGGGTGAATTGGAACGATGTGGTATGCCGAGGTCGATGTCCTGTCAATGGATTGAATCAGGGGATCTGGAGTAAACCATGGAAAGTTTTATGGGGCCTGGATGTGGAAAGAAAGCTGTGGTTTCGGTGTATTATATACTGCAGGTAGAGACTGGGTTTGAATGAATGTGGCTTTTCTTTTGTCTTTTCCTGGCTCTACCTCGCTGGAGGGTGAAGGGGGCATGGCATTTCATGTGTGGCAGGGTGGCGACGGGAATGGATGAAGGTAGCAAGTATGAATATGTACATGTGTATATATGTATATGTCTGCGTATGTATATATAAGTATACATTGAAATGTATATGTACGTATATGTGCGTGTGTGGGCGTTAGTGTTTATACATGTATATATTGGTGGGTTGAGCCATTCCTCGTCTGTTTCCTTGCGCTACCTCACTAATTCAGTAAAGTATAATAAATGAATAAATATAAATATATATTCTATATATATTTAACTTTCTAAAAGGGGAAACAGTAGGAGTCACGCAGGGAGTGCTTATCATCCTCAAAGGCTCACATAAGGGTGTCTAAATGTGTATGGATGTAACCAAGAGGAGAAAAAAAGGAGAGATAAGTAGTATGTTTGAAGAAAGGAACCTGGATGTTTTGGCTCTGAGTGAAACGAAGCTCAAGGGTAAAAGGGAAGAGTGATTTGGTAATGTTTTGAGAGTAAAGTCAGGTGATAATGAGAGGACAAGAGCAAAGGAAGGAGTGGCACTACTCATTAAGCAGTTGTGGGAGTATGTGATAGAGTGTAAGAAAATATACTTTAGACTGATAAGGGTAAAACTGAAAGTGAATGGAGAGAGGGGTGATTATTGGTGCCTATGCGCCTGGGCAGTAGAAGAAACATCATGAGAGGTAAGTGTTTTGGGAGCAGCTGAGTGAGTGTGTTAGCAGTTTTGATGCACGAGACCGGGTTATACTGATGGGTGATTTCAATGCAAAGGTGTGCAATGTGGCAGTTGAAGGAATAATTGGTGTACATTGGGTGTTCAGTGTTGTAAATGGAAATGGTGAAGAGCTTGTACATTTGTGTACTGAAAAAGGACTGGTGATTGGTTTAAAAAGAGAGATTTATATAAGTATATGTATATAAGTAGGAGAGATGGCCAAAGAGCGTTATTGGATTACGTTTAAACTGATAGGCGCGTGAAAGAGAGACTTTTGGATGTTAATGTGCTGAGAGGTGCAACAAAAGAGATGTCTGATCATTATCTTGTGGAGGTGAAGATTTGTAGAGGTTTTCAGAAAAGAAGAGAAAATGTTGGGGTGAAGAGAGTGGTGAGAGTAAGTGAGCTTGGGAAGGAGACTTGCGTGAGGAAGTATCAGGAGAGACTGAGTGCAAAATGGAGAAAGGTGAGAGCAAAGGACGTAAGGGGAGTGGGGGAGGAATTGGATATATTTAGGAAAGCAGTGGTGGTTTGCGCAAAAGATGCTTGTGGCGTGAGAAGCATGGGGGTGGGCAGATTAGAAAGGGTGGTGAGTGGTGGGATGAAGAAGTAAGATTATTAGTGAAAGAGAAGAGAGGAAATAGATGAAAGAATGGCCCAACCCACCCACATACACATGTATATAAATACACGTCCACACACGCAAATATACATACTTATACGTCTCAATGTATACATATATATACACAAACAGACATATACATATATACACATGTACACAATTCATACTGTCTGCCTTTATTCATTCCCATCGCCACCCCACCACACATAAAATAACAACCCTCTCCCCCCTCATGTGCGCGAGGTAGCGCTAGGAAAAGACAACAAAGGCCACATTCGTTCACACTCAGTCTCTAGCTGTCATGTAATAATTCACTGAAACCACACCTCCAATTCCACATCCAGGCCCCACAGAACTTTCCATGGATTACACCAAACACTTTACATGCCCTGTTTAGATCCATTGACAGCAAGTCGACCCCGGTATACCACATAGTTCCAATTCACTCTATTTCTTGCACGCCTTTCACCCTCCTGCATGTTCAGGCCCTGATCACTCAAAATCCTTTTCACTCCATCTTTCCATCTCCAATTTGGTCTCCCAATTCTCCTCGTTCCCTCCACCTCTGACACATGTATCCTCTTGGTCAATCTTTCTTCACTCATTCTTTCCATGTGACCAAACCATTTCAAAACACCCTTTTCTGCTCTCAACTACACTCTTCTTATTACCACACATCTCTCTTACCCTATTATCACTTACTCGATCAAACCACCTCACACCACATACACCACATATTGTCCTCAAACATCTCATTTCCAGCACATCCACCCCTCCTCTGCACAACTGTCCATAGCCCACGCCGCGCGACCATATAACATTGTTGAACCCACTATTCCTTTAAACATCCCCATTTTTACTTTCCGAGATAATGTTCTCGACTTCCACACATTCTTCAACGCTCCTAGAACTTTCGCCCCCTCCCCCACCCTATGATTCACTTCCGCTTCCATGGTTCCATCCGCTGCCAAACCCACTCCCTGATATCTAAAACACTTCACTTCCTCCAGTTTCTCTCCATTCAAACTTACCTCCCAATTGACTTGTCCCTCAACCCTACTGTACCTAATAACCTTGCCCTTATTCACATTCACTCTCAGCTTTCTTCTTTCACACACTTTACCAAACTCAGTCACCAGCTTCTGCAGTTTCTCACATGAATCAGCCACCAGCGCTGTATCATCAGCGAACAACGACTGACTCACTTCCCAAGCTCTCTCATCCACAACAGACTGCATAGTTGCCCCTCTTTCCAAAACTCTTGCATTCACCTCCCTAACAACCCCATCCATAAACAAATTAAACAACCATGGAGACATCACACACCCCTGCCGCAAACCTACATTCACTGAGAACCAATAACTTTCCTCTCTTCATACATGTACACATGCCTTACATCCTAGATAAAAACTTTTCACTCCTGAAAAATTGCCTCCCACAACATATATTCTAAATACCTTCCACAGAGCATCTCTATCAACTCTACCATATGCCTTCTCTAGATCCATAAATGCTACATACAAATCCATTTGCTTTTTTAAGTATTTCTCACATACAATCTTCAAAGCAAACACCTGATCCACACATCCTCTACCACTTCTGAAACCACACTGCTCTTCCCCTCTCTGATGCTCTTTACATGCCTTCACCCTCTCAATCAATACCCTCCCAGGAATACTCAACAAACTTATACCTCTGTAATTTGAGCACTCACTTTTATCCCCTTTGCCTTTGTACCATGGCACTATGCAAGCATTCCGCCAATCCTCAGACCACCTTACATACAACATTAAATAAATAACCTACCATACAGTTAACCACATTAGTTAACATATTTCCACTCAATACATCCTCCCATACTTATCCGCTATCTCTTCCGCGCTTTTCTCTTCCGCATTTCAATATCTTATCCTACCTCTCCTTTGTTTACCAAATCATACCCTAACCTGCCACTCTATCACACACTTCACCAAATCTCCAAATACCTGCCACTCTATCATCAATCACATCACACAATTTCAAACTCCCCACTCCCCCTTCTCACTATCCCACTAATTGTTTCTACACCACCTTAGTTCCTCCTTCCAAGCCTTTTTTATTCTCTATTAACATTATTTCCTCCTTCCCCAAGCCTTTATCTCCAAAAGTTTAATAAACTTCTCAGACTAACGCCAAGGAAGCAGGGTTTGGAAGCTTTGAAGTGAAATGCGGCAAAAAGGGGTGCTTTATGTTGACTGTTGGTAAAGTTTTTAAAATAAAGGTACATGTGTGATGGTGTTTTTGGGATTGATTCTTTATTTATTTTGTTCAAAGGCAAGGGCTAAAAGCTGAGTGCGAAGTTAGCCAGGAAAATGTGAGTATTCGGAAATCCCCCCCCCCATATGTTTTAAGAGCAGTCACACATCAGAAGGAATGACATAGCGTTTCAAGTAGTGGATCCTGGAGCTCAGTCATTTGCTTTGAAGAATCATTGACAATACCTGAAACCAATGGATTTCTAATTACATTATTCTGATGCCTCTTTCACCTACGATGCTCCGAAGTACAAAAATCTTTTTGGAGCCATTTTCACAGCATGAAATTTTATCCGGATTAACATGTTCGTTGAAGACGATATTGTTCTCGAATTAGTTTCGGTCAGGTGTGTATGCTCTCCATGTTGTTTCAATTTTAAGAGGTTTAGGCTGAATTCAAAGAGTTTTGAAATGTGGCATATCATCTTCTGTGTAGAGAGCTTGAATGATCAATCCCTTCAAGACACATCTGTGCTAATACATCGTTGTAAAACTCCACCGTCGGCATCTCTAAATCGTGAAGAAGCACGAAAATAAATGTGATAAAACAACTATTAAAGCATACCGGGTTTAGCATTTCGGATAAGTTTAACGGAAAACTGGAGGTTATAAGTGCTCAAAATTTCGCCCGATAGACCCCAGCCTATGATCATCGTTCATGGTGCTGAGAGGATCGAATCCCATGTATCATTAAACACTTCAGTACCAACATTATTCTCGGCACAAAATGACTCTTCCCAATGAATCTGGATCCTCACACATGTTAATGACTGTCTTATGAAATGAATGTTTTCAGACACTTTCAAATGATCGGTAAGTATATAGGTTACAGATGTAATAAAAGAGTGGTTCACGAGGCAAAGAGTGTATTCAATGGTTTGTCATTGACCAATGACATATGACTTGCCCAGAGAGATTTGAATGATCCTTAACGAACCCGGAGTACCAAATTGAAGTGCAACATGAGAATCACACACCCCTGCCGCAAACCTACATTCACTGAGAACCAATCACTTTCCTCTCTTCCTACACGTACACATGCCTTACATCCTCGATAAAAACTTTTCACTGCTTCTAACAACTTGCCTCCCACACCATATATTCTTAATACCTTCCACAGAGCATCTCTATCAACTCTAACTTGACTGGTTGGTAAGGTTATTTAATGTATATATGATTCATGGTGAGGTGCCTGAGGATTGGCGGAATGCTTGCATAGTGCCATGGTACAAAGGCAAAGGGGATAAAAGTGAGTGCTCAAATTACAGAGGTAAAAGTTTGTTGAGTATTCCTGGGAAATTATATGGGAGTGTATTGATTGAGAGGGGGAAGGCAGGTACACAGCATCAGAGAGGGGAAGAGCAGTGTGGTTTCAGAAGTGGTAGAGGATGTGTGGATCAGGTGTTTGCTTTGAAGAATGTATGTGACAAATACTTAGAAAAGCAAATGGATTTGTATGTAGCATTTATGGATCTAGAGATGGCATATGATAGAGTTGATAGAGATGCTCTGTGAAAGGTATTAAGAATATATGGTGTGGGAGGCAAGTTGTTAGAAGCAGTGAAAAGTTTTTATCGAGGATGTAAGGCATGTGTACGTGTAGGAAGAGAGGAAAGTGATTGGTTCTCAGTGAATGTAGGTTTGCGGCAGGGGTGTGTGATGTCTCCATGGTTGTTTAATTTGTTTATGGATGGGGTTGTTAGGGAGGTGAATTCACGAGTTTTGGAAAGAGGGGCAAGTATGCAGTCTGTTGTGGATGAGAGAGCTTGGGAAGTGAGTCACTTGTTGTTTGCTGATGATACAGTGCTGGTGGCTGATTCATGTGAAAAACTGCAGAAGCTGGTGACTGAGTTTGTAAAAGTGTGTGAAAGAAGAAAGATGAGAGTAAATGTGAATAAAAGCAAGGTAATTAGGTAGAGTCGGGTTGAGGGACAAGTCAATTGGGAGGGAAGTTTAAACGGAGAAAAACTGGAGGAAGTGAATTGTTTTAGATATCTGGGAGTGGATAGAACCATGGAAGAAGTGAATCATAGGGTGGGGGAGGGGTCGAAAGTTCTGGGAGCATTGAACAATGTGTGTAAGTAGAGAACATTATCTCGGAAAGCAAAAATGGGTATGTTTGAAGGAATAGTGGTTCCAACAATGTTATATGGATGTGCTGGAAATGAGATGTTTGAGGACAATATGTGGTGTGAGGTGGTTTGATCGAGTAAGTAATAATAGGGTAAGAGAGATGTGTGGTAATGAAAAGAGTGTGGTTGAGAGAGCAGAAGAGGGTGTGTTGAAATGGTTTGGTCATATGGAGAGAATGAGTGAAGAAAGATTGACCAAGAGGATATATGTGTCAGAGATGGAGGGAACGATAAGTGGGAGACCAAATTGGAGGTGGAAAGATGGAGTGAAAAGGATTTTGAGTGATCGGGGCCTGAACGTGCAGGAGGGTGAAAGGCGTGCAAGGAATAGAGTGAATTGGAATGATGTGGCATACTGGGGTCGATGTGCTGTTAATGGACTGAACTAGGACATGTGAAGCGTCTGGGGTAAACCATGGAAAGTTCTGTGGGGCCTAGATGTGGAAAGGGAGCTGTGGTTTCAGTGCATTATTACAAGACAGCTAGAGACTGAATGTGAACGAAAGTGGCCTTTGTTGTCTTTTCCTAGTGCTACCTCGTGCACATTTGGGGGGAGGGGGTGGTTATTTTCGTGTGTGGCGGGGTGGCGATGGGAATGAATAAAGGCAGACAATATGAATTATGTGCATGTATATGTATATGTCTGTGTGTGTATATATATATGTATACGTTCAGATATATAGGTATGTATATTTGCGTGTGTGGATTTGTATGTACATACATGTGTATGTGGGTGGGTTGGGCCATTCTTTCGTCTGTTTCCTTGCGCTACCTCGCTAACGCAGGAGACAGCAGCAAAGCGTTATTGGATTACGTGTTGATAGGCACGCGAAAGAGAGACTTATGGATGTTAATGTGCTGAGAGGTGCAACTGTAGTGATGTCTGATCATTATCTCGTGGAGGCGAAGGTGAAGATTTGTAGAGGTTTTCAGAAAAGAAGAGAGAAAGTTGGGGTGAAGAGTGGTGAGAGTAAGTGAGCTTGTGTGATGAAGCACCAGGAGAGATTGAGTACAGAATGGAAAAAGGTGAGAACAAAGGAGGTTAGGGGAGTTGGGGAGGAATGGGATGTATTCAGGGGAGCAGTGATGGCTTGTGCAAAAGATGCTTGTGGCATGAGAAGCGTGGGAGGTGGACAGATTAGAAAGGGTAGTGAGAGGTGGTATGAAGAAGTAAGATTATTACTGAAAGAGAAGAGAGGGGAACTTGAATCATTTTTGCAGGGAAATAATGCAAATGACTGGGAGATGTATAAAAGAAAGAGGCAGGAGGTCAAGAGAAAGGTGCAAGAGGTGAAAAAGAGGGCAAATGAGAGTTGACGTAAGAGAGTATCATTAAATTTTAGGGAGAATAAAAAGATGCTTGGGAAGGAGGTAAATAAAGTGCGTAAGACGAGGGAACAAATGGGAACTTCAGTGAAGGGGGCTAATGGGGAGGTGATAACAAGTAGTGGTGGTGTGAGGAGATGGAGTGAGTATCTTGAAGTTTTGTTGAATGTGTTTGATGATAGAGCGGCAGATATAGGGTGTTTTGGTCGAGGTGGTGTGCAAAGTGAGAGGGTTAGGGAAAATGATTTGGTAAACAAAGAAGAGGTAGTACAAGCTTTGCAAAAGATGAAAGCTGGTAAAGCAGCGGGCTTGGATGATGTTGCAGTGGAATTTATTAAAAAAGGGGGTGACTGTATTGTTGACTGGTTGGTAAGGTTATTTAATGTATGTATGATTCATGGTGAGGTGCCTGAGGATTGGCGGAATGCATGCATAATGCCATTGTACAAAGGCAAAGGGGATAAGAGTGAGTGCTCAAATTACAGAGGTATAAGTTTGTTGAGTATTCCTGGGAAATTATATGGGAGGGTATTGATTGAGAGGGTGAAGGTTTGTACAGAACATCAGATTGGGAAAGAGCAGTGTGGTTTCAGAAGTGGTAGAGGATGTGTGGATCAGGTGTTTAATTTGAAGATTGTATGTGAGAAATGGATCTGTATGTAGCATTTATGGATCTCTAAAGGCATATGATACAGTTCATAGAGATGCTCTGTGGAAGGTATTAAGAATATATGGTGTGGGAGGCAAGTTGTTAGAAGCAGTGAAAAGTTTTTATCGAGGATGTAAGGTGTGTGTACGTGTAGGAAGAGAGGAAAGTGATTGGCTCTCAGTAAATGTAGGTTTGCGACGGGGGTGTGTGATGTCTCCATGGTTGTTTAATTTGTTTATGGATGAGGTTGTTAGGGAGGTGAATGCAAGAGTTTTGGAGAGCGGGGCAAATATGCAGTCTGTTGTGGATGAGAGAGCTTGGGAACTGAGTCAGTCGTTGTGTGCTGATGATACAGCACTGGTGGATGATTCATGTGAGAAACTGCAGAAGCTGGTGACTGAGTTTGGTAAAGTGTGTGAAAGAAGAAAGTTGAGAGTAAATGTGAATAAGAGCAAGGTTATTAGGTACAGTAGGGTTGAGGGTCAAGTGAATTGGGAGGTAAGTTTGAATGGAGAATAACTGGAGGAAGTGAAGTGTTTTAGATATCTGGGAGTGGATTTGGCAGTGGATGGAACCATGGAAGCGGAAGTGAATCATAGGGTGGGGGAGGGGGCAAAAATTCTGGGAGCCTTGAAGAATGTGTGGAAGTCGAGAATATTATCTCAGAAAGCAAAAATGGGTATGTTTGAAGGAATAGTGGTTCCTACAATGTTATATGGTTGCAAGGTGTGGGCTATGGATAGAGTTGTGCGGAGGAGGGTGGATGTGCTGGAAATGAGATGTTTGAGGGCAATATGTGGTGTGAGGTGGTTTGATCGAGTAAGTAATAATAGGGTAAGAGAGATGTGTGGTAATAAAAAGAGTGTGGTTGAGAGAACAGAAGAGGATGTTTTGAAATGGTTTGGTCACATGGAGAGACTGAGTGAGGAAAATTGACCAAGAGGATATATGTGTCAGAGATGGAGGGAACGAGAAGTGGGAGACCAAATTGGAGGTGGAAAGATGGAGTGAAAAAGATTTTGAGTGATCAGGGCCTGAACATGCAGGAGGGTGAAAGGCGTGCAAGGAATAGAGTGAATTGGAACGATGTGGTATACCGGGCTTGACGTGCTGTCAATGGATTGAACCAGGGCATGTGAAGCATCTGGGGCAAACCATGGAAAGTTCTGTGGGGCCTGGATGTGGAAAGAGAGCTGTGGTTTCGGTGCATTATTACATGACAGGTAGAGACTGAGTGTGAACGAATGTGGCCTTTGTTGTCTTTTCTTAACGCTACCTCGCACACATGAGGGGGGAGGGGGTTGTTATTTCATGTGTAGCGAGGTGGCGATGGGAATGAATAAAGGCAGACTATGAATTATGTACATGTGTATATATGTATATATCTGTGTGTATATATATATGTATACGTTGAGATGTATAGGTATGTATATTTGCGTGCGTGGACGTGTATGTTATACATGTGGATGTGGGTGGGTTGGGCCATTCTTTCGTCTGTTTCCTTGCGCTACCTTGCTAACGCGGGAGACAGCGACAAAGCAAAATAAATAAATAAATAAGGAAGGAGGTAAATAAAGTGCGTAAGACAAGGGAGCAAATGGGAACTTCAGTGAAGGGGGCTAATGGGGAGGTGATAACAAGTAATGGTGATGTGAGAAGGAGATGGAGTGAGTATTTTGAAGGTTTGTTGAGTGTGTTTCATGATAGAGTGGCAGATATAGGGTGTTTTGGTCGAGGTGGTGTGCAAAGTGAGAGGGTTAGGGAAAATGATTTGGTAAACAGAGAAGAGGTAGTAAAAGCATTGCAGAAGATGAAAGCCAGCAAGGCAGCAGGTTTGGATGGTATTGCAGTGGAATTTATTAAAAAAGGGGGTGACTGTATTGTTGACTGGTTGGTAAGGTTATTCAATGTATGTATGATTCATGGTGAGGTGCCTGAGGATAGGCGGAATGCATGCATAGTGCCATTGTACAAAGGCAAAGGGGATAAGAGTGAGTGCTCAAATTACAGAGGTATAAGTTTGTTGAGTATTCCTGGTAAATTATATGGGAGGGTATTGATTGAGAGAGTGAAGGCATGTATAGAGCATCAGATTGGGGAAGAGCAGTGTGGTTTCAGAAGCATTAGAGGATGTGTGGATCAGGTGTTTGCTTTGAAGAATGTATGTGAGAAATACTTAGAAAAGCAAATGGATTTGTATGTAGCATTTATGGATCTGGAGAAGGCATATGATAAGAGTTGACAGAGATGCTCTGTGGAAGGTACTAAGAATATATGGTGTGGGAGGCAAGTTGTTAGAAGCAGTGAAAAGTTTTTATCGAGGATGTAAGGCATGTGTACATGTAGGAAGAGAGGAAAGTGATTGGTTCTCGGTGAATGTAGGTTTGCGGCAGGGGTGTGTGATATCTCCATGGTTGTTTAATTTGTTTATGGATGGGGTTGTTAGGGAGGTGAATGCAAGAGTTTTGGAAAGAGGGGCAAGTATGAAGTCTGTTGTGGATGAGAGAGCTTGGGAAGTGAGTCAGTTGTTGTTCGCTGATGATGCAGCGCTGGCGGCTGATTCATGTGAGAAACTGCAGAAGCTGGTGACTGAGTTTGGCAAAGTGTATTAAAGAAGAAAGTTAAGCGTAAATGTGAATAAGAGCAAGGTTATTAGGTACAGTAGGGTTGAGGGTCAAGTTAACTGGGAGGTAAGTTTGAATGGAGAAAAACTGGAGGAAGTAAAGTGTTTTAGATATCTGGGAGTGGATTTGGTAGCGGATGGAACCATGGAAGTGGAAGTGAATCATAGGTTGGGGGAGGGGGCGAAAATCCTGGGAGCCTTGAAGAATGTGTGGAAGTCGAGAACGTTGTCTCCGAGAGCAAAGATGGCTATGTTTGAAGGAATAGTGGTTCCAACAATGTTGTATGGTTGCAAGGCGTGGGCTATGGATAGAGTTGTGCACAGGAGGGTGGATGTGCTGGAAATGAGATGTTTGAGGACAATATGTGGTGTGAGGTGGTTTGATCGAGTAAGTAATGTAAGGGTAAAAGAGATGTGTGGAAATAAGAAGAGCGTGGTTGAGAGAGCAGAAGAGGGTGTTTTGAAATGGTTTGGGCACATGGAGAGAATGAGTGAGAAAAGATTGACTAAGAGGATATATGTGTCGGAGGTGGAGGGAACGAGGAGAAGTGGGAGACCAAATTGGAGGTGGAAAGATGGAGTGAAAAAGATTTTGAGTGATCGGGGCCTGAACATGCAGGAGGGTGAAAGGCGGGCAAGGAATTGAGTGAATTGGATCGATGTGGTATACCGGAGTCGACGTGCTGTCAATGGACTGAATCAGGGCATGTGAAGCATCTGGGGTAAACCATGGAAAGTTCTGTGGGGCCTGGATGTGGAAAGGGAGCTGTGGTTTCGGGCATTATTGCATGACAGCTAGAGACTGAGTGTGAACGAATGGGGCCTTTGTTGTCTCTTCCTTGCGCTACCTTGCACACATGAGGGGGGAGGGGGATGTTATTCCATGTGTGGCGAGGTGGCGATGGGAATGAATAAAAGCAGACAGTGTGAATTCTGTGCATGTGGATATATGTAGGTGTCTGTGTGTGTATATATATATGTGTACATTGAGATGTATGGGTATGTATATTTGCGTGTGTGGACGTGTATGTATATACATGTGTATGGGGGTGGGTTGGGCCATTTCTTTCGTCTGTTTCCTTGCGCTACCTCGCAAACGCGGGAGACAACGACAAAGGAAAATAAATAAATGAATAAAAATAAATATTTTTTTTTCATACTATTCACCATTTCCTGCGATAGCGAGGTAGCGTTAAGCAAAACAGAGGACTAGGCCTTTGAGGGAATATCCTCACCTGGCCCCCTTCTCTCTTCCTTCTTTTGGAAAATTAAAAAAAAATAAAACGAGAGGGGAGGATTTCCAGCCCCCCCGCTCCCTTCCCTTTTAGTCGCCTTGTACGACACGCAGGGAATACGTGGGAAGTATTCCTTCTTCCCTATCCCCAGGGATAGGGGAGAGAGATGCTTTGTGGAAGGTATTAAGAGTATATGGTATGAGAGGTAAGTTGCTAGAAGCATTAAAAAGTTTTTATTAAGGATGTAAGGCATGTGTACGCGTAGGAATAGGAAAGTGATTGGTTCCCAGTGCATGTCGGTTTGCAGCAATGATGCATGATGTCTCCATGGTTGTTTAATTTATTTATGTATGGGGTTTTTAGGGAGGTGAATGCAAGAATTTTGGAGAGAGGGGCAAGTATGCTGTCTGTTATGGATGAGAGGGCTTGGGAAATGAATCAGTTGTTTGCTGATGGTGACTGAGTTTGGTTAAGTGAGTGAAAGAAGAAAGCTGAGAGTAAATGTGAACGAGAGCAAGGTTATTAGGTTCAGTAGGGTTGTGGGACAAATTGATTGGGAGGTAAGTTTGAATGGAGAAAAACGGGAGGAAGCGAAGTGTTTTAGATTTTTGGAATAGAATTTAGCAGCAGAAGGACATTGAAGGAGAAGTGAGTCACAGGTTGGGGGAGGGGGTGAAGGTTCTGGGAGCATTAAAGAAAGTGTGTAAGGTGAGAATGTTATCACAGAGAGAAAAGAATGGGTATGTTTGAAAGAATAGTGGTTCCAACAACGTTATATGGTTGCGGGGCATGGGCTATAAATAATGCTGTGCGGAGGAGGGTACATGTGTTGTGAGGATGGTGGGAGGTGGTTTGATGGCGTAAGTAATGAAAGGGTAAGAGAGATGTGTGGTAATAAAAAGAGTGTTGTTGGGAGAGCAGAAGAGGGTGTATTGAAATGGTTTGGTCACATGGAGAGAATGGGTGAGGAAAGATTTACAAAAAGGATATATGTGTCAGTGGTGGAGGGAACGAGAAGTGGGGGACCAAACTGGAGGTGGAAGGATGGTGTTAAAAAGATTTTGAGCGATCGGGTCTGAACATACAGGAGGGTGAAAGGCGTGCAAGAAACAGAGTGAATTAGAACGATGTGGTATACCTGGGTCGACATGCTATCAATGGATTGAACCAGGGCATGTGAAGCATCTGGGGTAAACCATGGAAAGTTTTATGGGGACTGGATGTGGAAAGGGAGCTGTGGCTTTGGTGCATTACAAATGACAGCTAGAGACTGAGTATGAACGAATGTGGCCTTTGTTGTCTTTTCATAGCAATATCTCACACGTCCACGGGGGGAGGGGGATACTGTTTCATGCGTGGCAGGGTGGTGACAGGAATGAATGAAGACAGCAAGTATGAATATGTACATGTGTATTTATGTATATGTATGTATACATTGAAATGTATAGGTATGTATATGTGCGTATGGGCGTTTATATATATATGCATGTGTTTGTAGGTGGGTTGGGCCATTCTTTCATGTTACCTTGCGCTATCTTGCTAACACGGGAGACAGCAACTAAGTATAATATATAGAATAAATATTTATATATTCATATTTGTTTACTGATTATACTTAACTGCTGTCTCCTGCATTAGCTAGGTAGCGCAAGGAAACAGACGAGGAATGGCTCAACCCACCCATATACACATGTATATATATAAACGCCCACACATGCACATACATACATATACATTTCAATGTATACAAATATATACATATGCTGATATATACATATATACACATGTACAAATTCATACTTGCTACCTTCATCCATTCCCATCGCCACCCTGCTACACATGAAATACCATCTCCCCCCACAACAAACACCCCCCCCCCCCCAACTCCAGGAAGGCAGAGCCAGTAAAAGACAAAAAATGCCACATTCGTTCTCACCCAGTCTCTAGCTGTCATGTGTAATGCACAGAAACCACAGCTCCCTTTCCACATCCAGCCCCCACAAAACTTCCCATGGTTTATCCTAGATATTTCACATGCCCTGTTTCAATCCACTAACAGCACATCCATCCCGGTATATCACATCATTCCAATTCACTCTATTCCATGCATGCCTTTCACCCTCTTGTATGCTCAGGGAGGCCTCGACTGTATAAAATCATTTTACGCCATCTGTCCACCTCCATTTCGGTCTCCCACTTCTCATTCCCTCCACCTCTGACACATATATCCTCTTTGTCAATCTTTCCCCACTCATTCTCTCCATGTGTCCAAACCATCTCAACACACCCTCTTCTGCTCTCTCAACCACACTCTTTTTATCAACCACATATCTCTCTTACCCTTTTATTACTTACTCGATCAAACCACCTCACATCACATACTGTCCTCAAACAATTAATTTCCAACACATCCACACTCTGCACAACCCTATCTATGGCCTATGCCTCACAACCATATAACATTGTTAGAACCACTATTCCTTCAAACATACCTATTTTTGCTCTCTGAGATAACATTCTTGCCTTCCACACATTCTTCAATGCTTCCAAAACCTTCGCCCCCTACCCCACCCTATGACTCACTTCCGCTTCCATGGTTCCATCCGCTGCTAAATCCACTCCCAGATATCTAAAACACCACTTCCTCCAGTTTGTCTCCATTCAAACTTACCTCCCTCAACCTTAATGAACCTAGAAACCTTGCTCTTATTCACACTTACTCTCAGCTTTTTTCTTTTACACACTTTATCAAACTCAGTCACCAGCTTCTGCAGTTTCTCACCCGAATTAGCCAACAGCAGTGTATCATCATCGAAGAACAATTGACTCACTTCCCAAGCCCTCTCATCCACAACAGACTGCATACGTGCCCCTCTCCCTAAAAGTCTTGCATTTTTTCCCTAACAACACCATCCATAAACAAAGTAAACAACCATGGAGACATCACGCACCCTGCCGCAAACCAACATTCACTGGGAACCAATCACTTTCCTCTCTTCCTACTCATATACATGCCTTACATCCTTAAAAGAAATTTTTAATGCTTCTAGCAACTTACCTCCCACACCATATACTCTTAATACCTTCCATAGAGCATCTTTATCAACTGTATCATATGCCTTCTCCAGATCCATAAATGCTACGTACAAATCCATCTGTTTTTCTATGTATTTCTCACATATATTTTTCAAAGCATACACCTGATCCACACATCCTCTACCACTTCTGAAACCACACTGCTCTTCCCCAGTCTGATGCTCTGTACATGCCTTCACCCTCTCAATCATTACCTTCCCATATAATTTCCCAGGAATACTCAATAAACTTATACCTCTGTAATTTGAACACTCACCTTTACCACCTTTGCCTTTATAAAATGGCACTATGGATGCATTCTGCCAATCCTCAGGTACTTCACCATGAACCATATATACAATGAATATTCTCACCAACTAGTCAACACAGTCACACATTTTTTTGATTAATTCCACTGCAGTACCATTGAAACCTGCCTTGCCGGCTTTCATATTTCGCTAAGCTTTCACTACCCCTTCTCTGCTTACCAAACCATTCTCCCTGGCCCTCTCACTTCGCATACCACCTTGACTAAAACACCCTATATCTGCCACTCTATCATCATATTTAACAAACCTTCAAAATGCTCACTCCATCTCTTCACTTAACCACTCCTTGATGTTACCTCCCAATTAGCCCCCTTCGCGAATGTTCCCATTTGTTCTCTTGTCTTACGCACTTTATTTACTTCCAAAACATCTTTTTGTCCTCCCTAGAATTTAGCAATACTCTTTCACCCCAACTCTCATTTGCGCTTTTTTCATCTCTTGCACCTTTCTCTTGACCTCTTGCCTCTTTCTTTTATAAATCTCCCACTCATTTGCACTGATTTCCCTGCAAAAATCATCCTAACGCCTCTCTCTTCTCTTTCACTAACAATCTTATTTCTTCATTCCACCACTCACTACCCTTTCAAATCTACCTATCTCCCACCTTTCTCATGCCACAGGCATCTGTTGCACAAGCCATCACTTCTTCCCCTAAGTACATCCCATTCCTCCCCCACTCCCCTCATATCATTAGCTCTCACCTTCTGCCATTCTACACTCAAAGAGTCTCCTTTCCAAGCTCACTTACTCTCACCACTCTCTTCTCCCAACATTTTCTCTTCTTTTCTAAAAACCTCTACAAATCTTCACCTTCTCCTCCAGAAGATAGTGATTAGACTTCCCTCCAGCTGCCCCTCTCAACACATTAACATCCAAAAGTCTCTTTTTCACATGCCTATCAATGAACACGTAATTCAATAACACCCTTTGACCAGCTCTCCCACACACATATGTATACTTATTTAAAACAGGTATTCCCATTCACACCAGTCCTTTTTCAGCACACAAATCCACAAGCTTTTCACCATTTCCATTAACAACACTAAAAACCCTATGTACACCAATTATACCCTCAACTGCCACATTACTCACCTTTGCATTCAAATTATCCATCACTATAATCCGGTTTCGTGCATCAAAGCTGCTTACACACTCACTCAGCTGCTCCCCAAACACTTTCCTCTCATTTCTCTTCTCATGACCAGAATGGAAAAAGGTGAGAGCAAATGATGTGAGGGGAGTGGGGGAGGAATGGGATGTATTTAGGGAAGCAGTGATGGCTTGCGTAAAAGATGCCTGCGGTATGAGAAAGGTGGGAGGTGGGCAGATCAGAAAGAGTAGCGAGTGGTTGGATGAAGAAGTAAGATTGTTAGCGAAAATGAAGAGAGAGGTATTTGGACGATTTTTTGCAGGGAAATAGTGCAAATGACTGGGAGATGTATAAAAGAAAGAGGCAGGAGGTCAAGAGAAAGGTGTAAGATGTGTAAAAGAGGGCAAATGAGAGTTGGGGTGAGAGGGTATCATTAAATTTTAGGGATAATAAAAAGATATTTTGGAAGGAGGTAAATAAAGTGAGTAAGACAAGGAACAAATGGGAACATCAGTGAAGGGGGCTAATTGGGAGGTAATAACAAGTAGTGGTGACGTGAGGAGATGGAGTGAGTATTTTGAAAGTTTGTTTAATGTGTTTGATGGCAAATATAGGGTGTTTTGGTAGAGGTGGTGTTAGAAGTGAAAGGAGTCAGGGAAATGGTTTGGTAAAGGGAGAAGAGGTAGTGAAAGCTTTGCATAAGATGAAAGCCAGCAAGGCAGCGGGTTTGGATGGTATTTTTTAAATGGAATTTATCAAAAAAGGATGACTGTGTTGTTGACTAGTTTGTGAGGATATTCAATGTACGAATGGTTCATTTTGAAGTGCCTGAGGATTGGCGGAATGCAAGCATAGTGCCATTGTACAAAGGATGAGGGGATAAAGGTGAGTGTTCAAATTACAGAGGTATAAGTTTGTTGAGTATTCATGGGAAATTATATGGGAGGTTATTGATTGAGAGGGTGAAGGCATCAGATTGAGGAAGAGTAGTGAGGTTTCAGAAGTGGTAGAGGATGTGTGGATCAGGTGTTTGATTTGAAGAATGTATGTGAGAAATACCTAAAAAGCAGATGGATTTGTATGTAGTATTTATGGATCTGGAAGGCATATGATAGAGTTGATAGAGATGCTCTGTGGAAGGTATTAAGAGTATATAGTGTGGAAGGTAAGTTGCTAGAAGCAGTGAAAAGTTTTTATCGCAGATGTAAGGCATGTGTACGAATAGGAAGAAAGTGATTGGTTCCCAGTGAATGTCGGTTTGTGGCAGGAATGCGTGATGTCTCCATGGTTATTTAATTTGTTTATGGATGAGGCTGTTAGGGAGGTGAATGTAAGTTTTGGAGAGGGGCAAGTTTACAGTCTGTTGTGGATGAGAGAGCTTGGGAAGTGAGTCATTTGTTGTTCGCTGATGATACAGTGCTGGTGGCTGATTTGGGTGAGAAACTGCAGAAGCTGGTGACTGAGTTTTGTAAAGTGTGTGAAAGAAGAATGCTGAGAGTAAATGTGAATAAGAGCACGGCTATTAGGTTTAGTAGAATCGAGTGACAAGTCAATTAGGAGGTAAGATTGAATGGAGAAAATCTGGAGGAAGTGAAGTGTTTTGGATATCTGGGAGTGGATTTGGGAGTGGATGGAAGCATGGAAGCAGAAGTGAGTCACAGGGTGGGGGAGGGGATGAAGTTTCTGAGAGCATTGAAGACTGTGTACACAGGAAGGCAAGAATGTTATCTCGGAGACCAAAAATGGGCATGTTTAAAGGAACAGAAGTTCCAACAATGTTATATGGTTGCAAGGCATGGGCTATAGACAGGGTTGTGCGGAGCAGGGTGGATGTGTTGGAAATGAAATGTGGTGTGAGGTGGTTTGATCAAGTAAGTAATGAAAGGGAAAGGGATGTTTGTGGTAATAAAAAGAGTGTGGCTGAGAGAGCAGAAGAGGGTGTATTGAAATGGTTTGGTCACATAGAGAGAATGAGTGAGGAAAGATTGACAGAGAGGATATATGTGTCAGAGGTGGAGGGAACGAGGAGAAGTGGGAGACCAAATCAGAGGTGGAGGGATAGAGTGACAAAGATTTTAAGCGATCAGGGCCTGAACATACAGGAGGGTGAAAGGCATCAAAGGATTAAAGTGGCTTTGAAACGATGTGGTATACCGGTGTCAACGTGCTGCCAATGGATTGAACCAGGGCATGTGAAATGTCTGGGGTAAACCATGCCTCGCAACCATACGACATTGCTTGAACCACTATTCCTTTAAATATACCTATTTTTGCTCTCTGTGATAACGTTCTTGCCTTCCATACATTCTTCAACGCTCCCAGACACCTTCACCCCCTCCCACACCCTGTGACTCACTTCCGCTTCCATGGTTCCATCCGCTGCCAAATCCACTCTCAGATAGCTAAAACACGTCACTTCCTCCAGTTTTCTCCAATCAAACCTACCTCACAATCAACTTGTCCCTTAACCCTACTGAACCTAACAATCCTGCCCTTGTTCACATTTACTCTCACCTTTCATTTTTCACACACTCTACCAAATTTAGCCACCAACTTTTGCAGTTTCTCACCCGCATCAGCCACCAGCGCTGTATCATCAGCGAACAACAGCTGACAAACTTCCCAAGGCCTCTCATCTACAACATACTACATGCTTGCCCCTCTCCAAAACTCTTGCATTCACCTCCCTAAGAAATCCCATCTATAAACAAATCAAACAGCCACGGAGATATCACACACCCATGCCGCAAACTGACATTCAATGATAACCAATCACTTTCCTCTCTTCCTACTCGTAAACATGCCTTACAGCCTTGATAAAAACTTTTCACTGCTTCTAGTAACTTACCTCCCACACTATATACTCTTAATACCTTCCACAAAGAATCTCTATCAACTTTATCATATGCTTTCTCCAAATCCATAAATGCTACATACAAATCCATCTGCTTTTCTAAGTATTTCTCCCATACATTCTTCAAAGCAAACACGTGATCCACACATCCCCTACCAGTTCTGAAACCACACTGCTATTCCCCAATCTGGTGCTGTAAATCCCTTTACCCTCTCAATCAATACCCTCCCATATACTTTCCCGGGAATACTCAAGAAACTTATACCTCTGTAATATGAACACTCAACTTTATCCCCTTTACTTTTATACAATGGCACTAAGCATGCATTCTGCTAATCCTCAGGCACCTCACCCTGAACCATATACACATTAATGATGCTTAATAAGCAGTCACCAACACAATCACACCCTTTTTTAATAAATTCCACTGCAATACCATCCACACCTGCTGCCTTGCCAGCTTTCATCTTACGCAAAGGTTTCACTACTTCTTTGTTTACCAAACCAATCTCCCTGACCCTCTCACTTCACACACCACCTCGATCAAAACACCCTATATCTGCCACTCTATCATCAAACACATTAAACAAACCTTCAAAATACTCACTCCTTCTCCTTCTCACTTCACCACTACTTGTTATTTCCTCCCCACTAGCCCCCTTCGCCGACGTTCCCATTTGTTCCTTGTCTTATGCACTTTATACACCTCCTTCCAAAACATCTTTTTATTGTCTCCAAAATTTAATGATACTCTCTCACCCCAACTCTCATTTGACCTCTTTTTCACCTTTTGCACCTTTCTCTTGACATCCTGCCTCTTTCTTGTAAACATCTCCCAGTCATTTGCACTATATCCCTGCAAAAATCGTCCAAATGCCTCTCTCTTCTCTTTCACTAACAATCTTACTTCTTCATCCCAACACTCAGTATCCTTTCTAATCTACCCACCTCCCACCTTTCTCATGCTACAGGCATCTTTTGTGCAAGCCATCAATGCTTCCCTTAATACAATCCCACGTCATTTGTTCTCCCCTTTTTCCATTCTACACTCAATCTCTCCTGGTGCTTCTTCACACGTCTCCATTTCAAGCTCACTTACTCTCACCACTCTCTTCACCCCAACATTCTCTTTTCTTTTCTGAAAACCTCTACAAATCTTCACCTTCGCCTCCGCAAGATAATGATTAGACATCCCTCCAGTTGGCCCTCTCAGCACATTAACATAAACAAGTCTTTTTCACACGCTATCTACACGTAACCCAATAACGCTGTCTGGCCATCTCTCCTACTTACATAAGTATACTTATGTATATCTCTCTTTTTAAACCAGGTATTCCCAATCACCAGCCCTTTTTCAGCACACAAATCTACAAGCTCTTCAGCAATTCCATTTACAACACTGATAACCCCATGTATACCAATTATACCCTCAACTGCCATATTACTCATTATATATATATATATATATATATATATATTTTTTTTTTTTTTTTTATACTTTGTCGCTGTCTCCCGCGTTTGCGAGGTAGCGCAAGGAAACAGACGAAAGAAATGGCCCAACCCCCATACACACGTACATACACACGTCCACACACGCAAATATACATACCTACACAGCTTTCCATGGTTTACCCCAGACGCTTCACATGCCTTGATTCAATCCACTGACAGCACGTCAACCCCTGTATACCACATCGCTCCAATTCACTCTATTTCTTGCCCTCCTTTCACCCTCCTGCATGTTCAGGCCCCGATCACACAAAATCTTTTTCACTCCATCTTTCCACCTCCAATTTGGTCTCCCTCTTCTCCTCGTTCCCTCCACCTCCGACACATATATCCTCTTGGTCAATCTTTCCTCACTCATTCTCTCCATGTGCCCAAACCATTTCAAAACACCCTCTTCTGCTCTCTCAACCACGCTCTTTTTATTTCCACACATCTCTCTTACCCTTACGTTACTTACTCGATCAAACCACCTCACACCACACATTGTCCTCAAACATCTCATTTCCAGCACATCCATCCTCCTGCGCACAACTCTATCCATAGCCCACGCCTCGCAACCATACAACATTGTTGGAACCACTATTCCTTCAAACATACCCATTTTTGCTTTCGGAGATAATGTTCTCGACTTCCACACATTCTTAAAGGCTCCCAGGATTTTCGCCCCCTCCCCCACCCTATGATCCACTTCCGCTTCCATGGTTCCATCCGCTGACAGATCCACTCCCAGATATCTAAAACACTTCACTTCCTCCAGTTTTTCTCCATTCAAACTCACCTCCCAATTGACTTGACCCTCAACCCTACTGTACCTAATAACCTTGCTCTTATTCACATTTACTCTTAACTTTCTTCTTCCACACACTTTACCAAGTTGTTAGAAGCAGTGAAAAGTTTTTATCGAGGATGTAAGGCATGTGTACGTGTAGGAAGAGAGGAAAGTGATTGGTTCTCAGTGAATGTAGGTTTGCGGCAGGGGTGTGTGATGTCTCCATGGTTGTTTAATCTGTTTATGGATGGGGTTGTTAGGGAGGTAAATGCAAGAGTCCTGGAAAGAGGGGCAAGTATGAAGTCTGTTGGGGATGAGAGAGCTTGGGAAGTGAGTCAGTTGTTGTTCGCTGATGATACAGCGCTGGTGGCTGATTCATGTGAGAAACTGCAGAAGCTGATATATATATATATATATATATATATATATATATATATATATATATATATATACTCATGATTAAGAGATAATAAACAAATGTCATTTTGTAGTTCATAATTTCCGTATCAAGTTCTTCCATTTGATTCCTACGTACATTGCAAAAGACAATAGCAATTTCTGAAAGGTCATTTTTGTTAAACAGTTCCCATAAATTTGGAACAGTGATTTGTAGGATTATATTCGCTGTATGTATGGAGAGACCCCCATGTTATGTTCTGCCTCCACCCCTTAAATATTAAACCGTGTATAATTAGGCCATAGGCCTATCAAAACAGATAACTCTGAAATAACAGCTTTTTTTAACAGAGAGGTTTGGGCTAGACGTAGATTCCCTTACAATCTGGCTAACATCTCCTGACAGCTGATGGCCGTAATTGTACTTACTCTTTCCCTTCTTCTCAAGTTTGTCAAATACCAAACACATAAAAAAAAATAACAGCAAAATAAACATTGGCTCTCTTGTAACAATACAATCTATTCTTGATACATAGATCTCTCTCTATATTACTTTACTTCACATCACTCTGGCAAATTCACTGGCCTCAATTATATAACATAAGGGTGTGAAATGACCGAGATGTGTAATCTGTTACAGATTACATTATACATTTACCAACAGCTTTGTATCACATCTTCCTCTTATGGCCATTCCTGAGAGAAAGGCTTGACCTTGGCCTTCTTCCAGCTTCTATACAAATTCCCAAAGAAAACTTAATGAGGTATAATGGGTACCTATAACATCCTACTCCTAAAAGAAACATGAGTTAGCCACTAGTGGAATCATCACTAAGTGGTATATGAGACAATACATCAGCTATAATATTATCCTTTCCTCTTATATGCTTAATAATCAAATCATAATCTTGTTAAACACTGGTTTACATTTTTCATCTTATGCAAAAATACAAGGGGATTGTGATCAGTAAACACTTGGATCGGCCTACCTACTCCTCTCAAATATAAATTATTCAAACTTAAAATCAGGGTTAATGTTTCCTTTTCAATAGTACTGTAGTTTTCTGATAGGACAGAAACTTCTTTGAAAAATATCAAATTGGAAAATCAATATCATCTTTCTCCTGCATTAAGTTTCCACCAACCTCAAAATCACTAGCATCTATAAGCAATTTAAATGGTCTATCATAATTTGGAGTAGAAAGTATGGGTGTACATACAAGTATCTGTTTCAATTTCTTAAAGGCCTCATCACCTTGATCATTCCATACAAATCTGAATTTCAGTGACAATAAGTTGGTTAATGGTAAAGTAATGATTGGCAAATTCTTAGAAAACCTACGATAATATCCAGCCATACCCAGAAATCTCATTAATTCTTTCTTATTTGTAGGTGCTGGAAGTTTTACAATACTTTCTATCTTAGCAGTGATTGGTTTTACACATCCCTGGCCAACAACATAACCTAGATATTCTACAGCTGCTCTAGCAAATTCACTTTTTACATGGTTTACCGTCAAATTTGCTGTTTCCAACCTAATAAACACTTTCCTAATTAAATACAAATATTCTTCCCAAGTTTTTTTAATACAATACTATATCATCTATATATATAGAACAATCTTTAACATCACACAATACTTGATTCACTAATCTTTGGAAAGTAGTACCACTGTTTTTTACACCAAAGGGTATCACTTTATACTGATACAAACCATCTGCAGTTACAAATGCAGAAATTTCCTTTGCTCTTTCAGTCAAAGGTACTTCCCAATACCCTCTCAATAAGTCTAACTTAGTTACAAATTTATCATCTCTTATCTGATCAATACAAACACCCACTCTTGACATTGGATACAAGTCAGCTTTAGTTATTTTATTCACCTTTCTGAAATCAGTACAAAATCTGTAGGAAATACCATCAGGTTTAGTAATTAACTCACAAGGTGAACTCCAAGGACTATTACTTTTCTCAATCAGATCATTGTCAAGCATATATTGTACTTCTTTTCTCATTATCTTTCTCATTTTAGGATTCACTCTATAAGGGTGCTGCTTGATAGGTGTTGCATCGTCCATTTCGAAGTCATACAGTAAGTACATCAGTTCTCCTGGGAACATCAGAAAACAAACACTTAAACACATTCATTATTTGTATGATCTCAACTCTTCTCTCAGTTTCTAAATGATCAACCTCCTTTTCCAAATTTTCTAACACATCTGAATTTTTTAACAATTTGTCTTTACATCTCTTCAACTTTACATTCTCACTTCCATCCACATCCTCTGCATCGTCAAACATAACAAATGCACAATTCAAATTTGTAACCTCATCATCCTTTGCAGAATTTCTATCATGATAAGGTTTTATCATGTTTATGCGAGACAATTGGCTTGGCTTACATCTTTCTGGAGTATTCACAATGTAGTTCAAATCATCCACTCTTTTCTCAATAACCCAGGGACCATTAAACCTTGCTCTCAGAGGATTTCCTGTCTGAGGCAATAATACCAACACTCGATCACCTGGTTTGAATTTTCTGCTTCTAGATTTTTTGTCATACCATACCTTCATCTCTTCTTGACACCCTTTCAAATTTTCTGCAGCAATCTCTCTAGCTCTGCACAATCTGCTTTTAAAATCTGATACATACTTCAATAATCCAGGAGAACCACTCTTACCCAGCCATTTCTCTTTCAACATACTCAAAGGACCTCTTATTTCATGTCCATACACTAACTGATATGGACTAAAACCTGTAGACTCATGTACTGAATCTGATGGCAAACAATGCTATAGACAGACCCTCATCCTAGTCTACTGACAATTCCTCACAATACATTCTCAAAGTATTTCTCAGTCTCATGGAATCTCTCCACAACTCCTTTGTCCTGTGGGTGATAAGCACTTGACATCTTATGTGTTATATGTAACCCCTTTAATATTTTCTTAAATATTCCTGAGGTGAAATTGCTTCCCTGTATAATTTCAAGCATACCCACCAAGGAGAAATATTTCACTAACTTTCTTACAGTATCTTTAGAATGGATGCTATGTAATGGTACTGCTTCTGGAAATCTGGTAGATGCACACATTATTGTTAATAAATACTGATTTCCTTTACACGTTTTACGTAGAGGACCTTCACAATCAATTACAATTTTGCTAAAAGGTTTACAAAAAGCAGGAATTAGCTGCAATGGTGCTGGCTGTATAGTCTGGTTGGGTTTACCTACTCTATGACATAATTCACAAGTCTTACAATACTGGGACACATCTTATATTTGGCCAATAAAAATGAGTTGATATTCTATCATTTGTCTTCTTAACTTCCAAATGTCCAGACAAACAAGAACTATGAGACAGAGCAATTACATGTACCCTATAATTCTCTGGAACTACAATTTGCTTTTTGACCTCCCAGTGATCAGATGCTGGAACATGAGCAGGCCTCCATTTCTCATTAACACGCCATTTTGCACATAAAATCCAAGTGACACATCACTCTCATTCCCATTTCTAGCAGTCTCACACCAACTTTCTTTCAAGCTCTCATCACTCTCCTGTAACTCTGTCAACTCTTCCTTGTCCACAACAAATTTTGGAAATACATTCATTTTTGATTCCACGGTGCCCTTCTCATTTCCAATTTCCACTGTATCATTTCTAGTTATATACTCTTCATTAAATAATTTACCTAAATCATAATCAACTTCTCCTCTCTTTAACACTGTTCCTCCCACACAAGTCCCAAAGGAGGAGAAACCAGTGAAAAATAACTCGCGAGGCGGAGCAACACATGAGGGGTATCAATCAGCTCGAGTCTTGTGGTGTACTGAGTTTATTTACTTCGCTGAGTAAACATGGTCTCTTCCTGCCAGTAAACAACAATGGGATCTTATACATTCAATACGGCATCTTACAGACTGATGTGTCCACAATGGATTAAATGCGTCATTCCATTATTTTCGCAGTCAACTTTCATACGTCTGGCGCCAACATCTCCCCACCATATGAGTACCTTTAATAACTCCTATCCTTATTCTCAACAACATGATCATATGGCATCAGGATGTATAAATACAAATGTCTCACTAAGAGTCAACTCAACCCTCACCCTGGGAAGCAAATGACACAATAAAACAATAAACAATACGCAAAGGGACTATACTGATCATCAACCTAAATCTACAGTACATCTCAAACCCTCCAATCTCACATATTCAGTCTCTGAGGAGGCTTTACAGTTCGTCCTGTTCTAGACACATAAGTTGACGACGGTGTCATGGAGAGAGCCTCATCAGAACCTTTAGCATATGCTGGGAAGGCATCTGTTGGTAGTAAGGGACTATGAGCTTCATCTGTTGTAGCATCCTCCCCTGCAGATGAAAGCTCCAAGTTATGCAGTTTTTGCACTGGCCTACTAATTACTCCCTTTGCAGTCTTAACTTTGACACTACAAATCATTCCATCCTTCCCAGGGAATAGCTCAACAATCACTCCAAGGGGCCATTGCAAACGAGGAGAATTATCTTCCTGAACCAGCACAACAGATCCCTTCTCCAGTTTACATCTGGGTATGAAACCTGTAATGATAGGGGGTAAATTCAATAAATAGTCAGACACCCACACATTCCAAAACTTATCAAGTTGTTGATGTCTCAGGCTTTCTCGCTCACATAGGTCCTTATGTGACATTTCAGGAACCTGGCAATCACCTTTAAGCTCTCTATGAAATCCAGCAGTGCGTCCAATTAAAAAATGAAGGGTTAAAGGGCTTACAGAATTAGGATCATCTGCGGCAAAAGTTAAGGGTCTGGAATTTACACATGACTCAATTTCATGTAAGGTAGTCTCTAGCTCACATCTTGTTAAACATTTTATACCAAGAGTCTTTCTCAGAGTTAATTTAACAAATCGGACTAATCTTTCCCACCAACCTCCCCACCATGGAGCATGGGGTACAACAAACTTCCACTGGGGAGCAAGGGTGCCAAAGAACTGATGCATTTGTTTAGACATACTAATAAAAGTCTTGGCATTGTCAGAGTAAATAACTGATGGAAGGCCTCTTCTAGCAGAAAACCTACGAAAGGCAAGTAAGCAATCATCATAAGACATAGAGTTAGTCAACTCTAAGTGTACTGCAAGGACAACTCCACAAGTGAATAACAAAATGTACAGCTTCTTGCATGGAAAATCAACACAAAACAGTGGTCCAGCATAATCTACACCTGTCACAGTGAAAGGAGGAGCAGAGTTAATTCTTAGTCCTGGGAGAGGAGCTACAGGCTGACGGCAAGCTTGTGAGTGATGTCTACAACAAATCATACACTCTCTACAGACTACCTTAGCAAGCTTTCTTAATCCGACAATTAAGTAACAAGATCTTAATGTTGAAATTAAAGTGAAAACACCAGCATGTTTCAGAAATACATGTTGGAAACTAACTAACAGCTTGGCAATGTGACCTGCTGGAATAATCAAAGGATACTTGCAATCATAACTTAATTCAGCCTGGTCCAGCCAACTCTTACTTCTCAAAAGACCATTTTCATCCATAAAAGGATTGAATTTCCTAATGTCAGAACTCTTAGGGAGTGACTTTCCAAGCATTAAGGCATTGATCTCTTGGCTGTACCTTTCTCTCTGAACACAAATCATTAACTTTGTCTTAGCTTGATCTAACTCTGTATAAGACAAGGGCCCAAAACATTTAACAGCATGAGGTTTACAATTGTTCACAAACCTTATTACCCAAGCTACACACTTAATAGCTTTTGTAAAATGACCCCATCGGGCGTAGTCAATCCCTACTGATGGATGCTCGGACACTAAGCATGTCACTGGGCTGTCAGGGAATACCTCCTCTACAATGGGCAGTGCTGCTGGTACCTCATCCTGTTGCATGGGAGTAAAGTGTTCAGAGAGCCAAGCAGGACCATTCAGCAACAAGGTACAGGAAATCAAGTCTTCAGCAAAGGCACCTCTGGAAATAAGGTCTGCTGGATTATCTTCACCAGGAATATGCTTCCACTGAACTGGGGGGATTAAACTCTAAATCTCAGTTACTCTATTCGATACAAAAGTCTTCCATCTATTAGGGTCTCCCTTTATCCATGACAATGCTACTTTAGAATCAGTCCAGCAGTACATTTGTACATCAATTAAGTGTAGGGAAGTCTTCACAAATACAGATAGCCTAGCACACAGAAGCACCCATTAATTCCAACCTCGGCACCGACAATTTCTTGATAGGTGCTACCCTTCCTTTGGCTAGAACTAAGATTACCTTAAATGACCCGTCATTATCAGGAACTCTCAAGTATACACAGGCACCATACCCCTTCTCGGAAGCATCTCCAAAGGCATGCAGTCCTACATTTTGTAGCTTGTTCCATACAAGTTCTGGAAAGTAACAATGATTAACTTGCCATGTGTCAAGAACTTTTATATTTTGAACCCACTTCTGAAACCGGTGTTGCAATTCTGTAGGCAAGATCTCATCCCAAGAAAGTCCAAGTCTCCAAATATCTTGGAATATAATTTTTGCCATCATGATTACTGGGCATAGAAGGCCAAGAGGATCAAATAATTTACTGATGACACTGATAACTGCTCTCTTTGTGGATGCTACCTCAAGATCCTTCAATTCTAAACAATCAAATGAAAAACCATCTCTAGTCAAACACCACTGTAAACAAAGAATCTTTGTCTCTGCATGCTTGCTGGGCTCTAAGTAGTCATTAAATCTGTCTTTTAAGGCATTGCAGTTCGAGCTCCACTTTGAAAGTGTCATACTGGCCTTGGATAGAACTGACTGTGCCTCATCAAACTTAGCAAAGGCTTCCTCTGCACTGTCAGCT
The DNA here is from genome assembly GCF_036320965.1 of Panulirus ornatus. Classification (NCBI taxonomy): domain Eukaryota; kingdom Metazoa; phylum Arthropoda; class Malacostraca; order Decapoda; family Palinuridae; genus Panulirus; species Panulirus ornatus. The sequence continues at coordinate 52,270,523 of NC_092224.1, read as the reverse complement.
CCTGACAACCAGTCATCCACATATAGGTTATCCTTTAGCTCGGCAATAACTTCAGAATCAGGAAAGTTTTTAAGATGATGTTTGACAGTTGCGTTCAACAGAAATGGACTACTTTTATTACCAAATGGAACTCTAGTAAATCTCATTATCCCAATGTTACCATTATAGTTCCAAAGAAATCTATGCACGTCCCTGTCTTCTTTCCTTACATTAATCTGGAGGAAAGCTTAAGTGCTATCACCAGTTAAGGCAACCTTCCACCTTCTGAACCTCGTAAGTACCTCTACCAACTGTGGGTTAAGAGGGGAACCCACCTCAAGACAGTGATTTTATGAAACTCCATTATAGCTCATAGCAGATGCGTCAAAGACTGGTCTTACTTTACTTGTGGTGCTGACTTCCCTAACGACAGGATGATGAGGAAGGTAGAATGTGGGGTATGGGCTGTTCATCTCACCCTCAGGTATTTCTTCAATGATGCCTTCCCGTTCGTAACCCTCAAATACGGCATCATACTCCTCCTGAAGTTTAGGATTGGATTTAAATTTATGCATAAAACATAACAACCTTTTCCTTGCAAGCTTCATTATTTTGGAGGCTACACTTATGCTCTGATTTCCAGGGAAGAGCAACCTCATATCTATCATCCTTAAACTTAACTGTCTCTGAAAAGGATTTTAACACAGGATGGTTGCTAACATCAGAATATAATTCCTTGTTACAAATTCCCACTGACTCTAAATCCCAAAACTTATGTAACTCATCCTCATTGAAATTGTTAATGCATAACATCTGAGACAACTTAACATTTCCCTTGGATGCCGAAGCACAAATCCCAGACAGGATCCAACCAAACAACGTCTCTTGAGCCACTAGACCCTCAACCTGCAAATTCTTGTTGGGGATTACAAATTTCCAATAGGCATCGAGTCCTATCAAAATGTCAACATTTACCTTCCTGTCCCGCTCATACTCATCTGCTAACTGCACAGACTTAAAGGGCAGTAGGGTTTCAGCTGGAACACAAAGACGTTATAATGGAGCACATATTGTGGGCACTTCAGCTGCAAGTAAACACACTACTTCATTATTAACATCCACTAAATTCAGGTCATAAATATAACACTGGGTAGTTCTAGAACTCTTCCTTCCCCCAAAGGCAGAATAGGACATCTGTTCAGAAGATACCCATGTAGGCCTAACCTTCCTTACAAATTCACTCGACACATAGGATCGATCTGCCCCAGAGTCGAACAACAAGGTAGCTTCACTGTACTTGCCATGCCTTCCATACACTTTAACTTTTGCTGTCGGCAAGACACAACACCTTTGTTTAAACTGTGAAGAATGAGAAACACCAACTAGATCACCAGGCATAACATTGGTATCTCCCGTTTCCCCTTCACTCTCCTTGGCCGGCTGCCTAACAGCCCTGCCCTTAGGTAAAACATTATCCTTTGAGCAGAGAAGGACATTATGGTTGCTTTTACACTTAGAGCACTTTGCCTTGCAACCTCTAGCTACGTGCCCCCTTTTTAAGCACTTAAAACACAGCTCAGCAGAACGAATATTTTTCAGTCGTTCTGCACGTGGAAGTTTGATAACTTTAAAGCACTTTTCACTGGAATGGGACTTATTACAAAATCCACACCCACCTGAATATGTCTCTGAGACTGTCTGAAGAGCAAATGCAGAACTAGGAGACTTCTTTCTTCTCTCAGACTCCCTCACACTGCGGCCGTCTGTCTCTGCAGCAATAGTCACGTCCTTAAAGAAGTCTGAGCGTTCACGGCGTTCAATCTCCTTCCTAAGAAAATCCAGCAGCCATGCGAGATCCCTTTCGTGGCCCGATCCTTCCCTCGACCACTCCAAACGGACGTCGCTCGGCAGACGAGACAAAATCACTGGGGTGAGGAAGAGGCCAAACTCACTGCCACTTACCCCCAGTGCCTCCAAACTCCTGATGTGGATCAGAAGGTCATCCTGTAGCTTCCTCAAGGCGGACACAGAAGACGTAGATCCTTGAGGCTTGAACGGCAGGCTCAAGCCAAGAAGAGCTCGAATGTGGGCGAAGAGAATCCTCTCTGGCTTCTCATACCACTCCTTCAACAGATTACAGGCCACAGCATAATTAACTGCAGTAAGTGACAAGCCTTGGATGACAGACTTGGCCTCACCTTCCAATAAGGCCTGCAGATAGGTGAACTTGCTGATGGCTGGTAGAGTCGTCTACCATGGCCACGAACAAATCCCAGAATGACTGCCACTGGGTTAGTTCACCACTATACTTCGGCAAGTCGAGCCGTGGAAGGTTCACACTGGCACTAGTAGGCACTGCGCTTGCACTTGCAGACTTATCTCCACTACTTCCCGACCCTTCATGGACGGCAGTCTTATCCAGTTTCGCCAACAGTTCGCCAGCCTGCACCCGAACAGCTCTAACACCACTGTGTAAACTATCTGCTTTGTCCAGGTCTGCTTCCAACAACTCAGGGTCACTTATTGTCAGTTCATATTCCGCTTGAACTCGGTCCAAGGTGTCTAGACGCTTATCTAAATCCGATATAGCGTCTTCCAGCTGCACCCTGGAAACAGTTGGCAGTTCAAGCAAAGTCAGCAAAGCCTTGGAAGCTCTCGTACACCATCCTCGAGCAGCCGCCCGTCCTCTTTCAAGTTGCTCCTTCGCCATCACGAGTAATCACCACAGCTTGCTGGACGTATACAGAAGTTCAGTTCGCTTGAGCACGTAAAGGCTGCTCCCGTGTCTGGGCACCACTTGTTCCTCCCACACAAGTCCTATAGGAGGAGAAACCGGTGAAAAATAACTCGCGAGGCGGAGCAACACTTGGGGTGTATCAAGCAGCTCGAGTCTCGTGGTGTACTGAGTTTATTTACTTCGCTGAGTAAATATGATCTCTTCCTGCCAGTAAACAACAATGGGATCTTATACATTCAATAAGGCATCTTAAAGACTGACGTGTCCACAATGGATTAAATGCGTCATTCCATAATTTTAGCAGTCAACTTTCATACGTCTGGCGCCAACAAACACTGACCTGGTCACAACGCAAGGTGGAAAACAATTTCACTACACTGTACATTACTATCAGCCTGATTCTATACAGTTTTATGTCATGTTGTTCACCTTTACAATAGTATCTACATCAAATGGATTACTGCTCATAACAGGCTCTGGGACTAATTTGTCTGTCAAATCATTTCCCAATAGTATGTGTACTCCAGTCATAGGAAATTCCCCATATATCCCAACCTTTACACGGCCACTCACAAAGCCACTCTCAAGATTTACATAATGCAATGGGATAGGCTTGCCCAACCACAACCGGTTGACCTTTATTTTTTCCCCAAGTAAGACTCCTTTGTCCACTCTAATACATCTTTCAGAATTAAACTCTGACTTGCCCCAGTATCTCTCAATATCAAAATTTTCTTCTCAAGACTACCTTTAATTCCAACCTTTCCTCCCGTAATATATGGCTCATAAATTGCACATTTTTGTTTACTCACATTATACTTACTACTTCTTGCTTCACTAATATCAGGTTTCTGTTCCCAAGCAACATTCAATCCTATAGTCTTTAGTGATTTTTGACACATTTACCATGCCCAAATTCTCCACTTCCCAAACATTTCATTGGTGGTCTCTGCTATCTTCTAACATAAGGGTTATGACTAAACTGAGCTCTTGAATACCTGTATTGTGTATGTCTTTAGAATCTGTTTCCTTCATTGTTTTGTGGCTCTTAGTTATGTGAACCTTCCACAAAATAATGCTGACTATGCTGTTGAGCATTTGAAGTGTGAATATTCATAAGGTTTGTCATAATTCCTTCTACTACTCTGTCTTGAATAATGTGGATATTTATAAGTTTTGTCATAATTCTGTCTATTACTCTGTTTCTAGGTTGTTTCTTTCTTACAATATTTGTTAGCTATTTCTAATTGGCCAGCCATCTTGGCTGCTTCCATCACATTTTTCACTCCACTCTTGCATATTTCATATTTCAGGTTGTAAGCCACTTTTGAACTGTTCAAACAGGATTAGTTTCCTCTGTTCTTCCGTCGTCTCTACATTTTCTGATTTACACCATCTATCAAATGTCATTCCACATTCTCTAGCCATCTCCAGATGAATTTGTCCGCTAATTTTCTTGACGTCCCTAAATCTTCTCCTGTATGCTTTTGTGTCCAATTCCAGTTTTTAATACTGCTTCCTTAACAGCCTTATAATTTACTGATTTCAATAAACTAAGACATGCATATGCCTCTCTAGCCTAACCCTTAAATTTACTCTGCACCAACATAGTCAATTTCATCCCATTCTTTATTAGTTACAAGTTTTTCAGACTGAATAAAGAAGTCCTCAGCTTCTTTTTCTATAACCTCAGGTAACTGACTTACTCTGTCACCTTTATCCCCAATTCTTCTCCTTGAACTTGTCCTTTCTCCTACTTTCAATTGTCTATGCCCTACTTCATGATCAGCCTGGATTCTCTGTTTTTTGTTTCAGCATGTATTCTCCACTTTTCAGTGTGTTTGTATTTTCTTAAGCTTAAATTCTAATCTTAATCTCTCAATTGCAACTTTTTTCACAACTATCAACATCTTGAGGTTCCTTCAATATTGATAAGGACACCAATTGATTAATTTGATAGATAGTGTAAATCAGAAAAAGTAGAGATAATGGAAGAACAGAGGCAACTAATCCTGTTGGAACAGTTCAAAAGTGGCTTAAAACCTGAAATATGAAATATGCAAGAGTGGAGTGAAAAATGTGATGGAAGCAGTCAGGATGGCTGACCAGTTAGAAATAGCTAACAAACATTGTAAGAAAGAAACAACCTGGAAACAGAGTAATAGACAGAATTATGACAAAACTTTTGACATGTGTCAGCAGAGAAATTCCATAATTTACTGCCACCTGGTTCAGTTTATCTTTATTACACTGGTACAGAAAATGTATAGACTGGGTTTCAATAAACTTCTTAACGTTATCTGCCATGTTTAAACACACTATATATACTTACAAATATGAACACATAATTTAGAGACATCTCCATATATTTCAAGAGAGCACAGTATAGTACTAACCCACAACACTTCGGACAACTTAAATTGCATGGTTTCACAATTTCAGCTCCCTGGACTGTAAGTTTCCACCTATTCATATCCTGGACAGCAGGCCTCTACATTTTCAGCTCCCAGAAAGCAGGTTTCACAGTTCACCATCCCAGACAGTTCATATCCCGGACGGGCCCCAGTGTTACGTTTTGCCTCCACCTCTTACACATTAAAGGGTGTATAATCAGGCCACAGGCATATCAAAACATATAATTCTGAAATAACGGCTTGTGTAACAAGAGAGATTTGGGCTAGACACAGATTCCCTTACAATCTGGCTAACACCTTCTGACAGCTGACGGCTGTAATTGTCCCTACTCTTTCCCTTCTTCTCAAGTTGGTTAAATACCAAACACAGATAAGAATATTTAAAAAAATATATTCATAACAGCAAAATAAACATGGCTCTCTCGTAATATGAATAATGCAATTTATTCTTGATACATAGATCTCTCTATATTACTTTACTTCACATCACTCTGGCAAATTCATTGGCCTTAATTATATTACATAAGGGTCTGAAATGACAGATGTGTACAGATTACATTATACATTTACCAACAGCTTTGTATCACATCTTCCTCTTACGGCCATTCCTGAGAGAGACGGTTAAACTTGGTCTTCCATTTCTATACAAATTCTCAAAGAAAGCTTAATGAGATATATTGGGTAACTATAACAACTGGTAATAGGGGAGATAACTGTAATGATTTTGTGTGACAGGAAAAGGAATCCACTTGCTCACCAGCGGTTACAGATTTCGCATTTTGGAAGCGTATTTTCCATGCCATGTGTGATTACCGTTGTAACAAAAGCCAGCTACTCTCTAAATGACATAACAGAAACCCTATAGGGAAAGTCGACGTAATTACCATACCGTATTTCACTATAATTAATTGGTCAATGGACTTTCCAGGGTACGTTTTACGTTATAAAATGGAAGGTGTCGGGTTTGGGGGCTTTGAATTATACAAGCCAAATTCAGCGAAGTCACTCACCTAAATTTGATAACCAGGAAGGCCATACACTTGCCTATCCTTACTTCACTACACGCAACAGGATAGACATTCAAGCCCATTTCAAACTAAAAAAAAGTTTGTAAACTTCGCAAGCAAATCACAATAAACATTCTTTTTACAAATTTATTAGTCCTCAGTTCTGAGAAGCAGCTTTTCTTAGGGTGACCAGTCTCTCATCTGAAGCAGGAACGGACTTGACCATTACCACCAAATATATTGGACTGGGTCACTATGCGTTCGGCGCACTAAACGATCTCACATTTTATGACAAATTTCATTTGCCTTACCCTCTTGTTCAAATATTATTATGTTGTGATTGTTAATATAAGTACTATGGATATTGTTGTTATAATAAATGCTGTGGATATTGTTGCTATAGTGAATACTGTGGACATCATATCCGCAACAAATCTGATGATATCATGGGCATGAAGGGTCTTGGGATATGTTAAAATTCTTGTTTTAGTGTTGTAGTAATGGGGAATGTCCAGGGTGTAAGCAGGAGAGTGTAACTTGGGTTTTTCTGGGAGGAGTGTTGTTTCTCATGGGTGTATGTTTGGTGGATTAGGACTGACTTTGGAGGTTGGTCGGGGTATTTCAGTGTTTATGGTGTAAGTGGCAAAATACATGCAGTATATATTATTTCATAAGTAAGGATTTTAAAAATGGGCAGTGCCAGGGTTATGAATTCATTAGATATTTTCTTTACTGGGAGTCTCGGACTAATGAGCTCCGAAAATAACCATAAAATTCCAGGACTGATTGATGTACAAATGATGTACTAAATCATTTGTACATTTTATTCATGAAAATTGCCTATCATTATATTTCTTTAATTTCAGTTATGTGTATCATAATCGCGTCAGCTAGGTAGCACAAGGAAACAGACGAAGAATGGCTCAACCACTCACACACACATATGTATAGACATAAACGCCCTTACAAGTACATATACATACTTATACATTTCAATGTATACATACATATACAAACACGGACATAAACATTTTTTTTTTTTTTTTTTTATACTTTGTCGCTGTCTCCCGCGTTTGCGAGGTAGCGCAAGGAAACAGACGAAAGAAATGGCCCAACCCACCCCCATACACATGTATATACATACGTCCACACACGCAAATATACATACCTACACAGCTTTCCATGGTTTACCCCAGACGCTTCACATGCCTTGATTCAATCCACTGACAGCACATCAACCCCGGTATACCACATCGATCCAATTCACTCTGTTCCTTGCCCTCCTTTCACCCTCCTGCATGTTCAGGCCCCGATCACACAAAATCTTTTTCACTCCATCTTTCCACCTCCAATTTGGTCTCCCACTTCTCCTCGTTCCCTCCACCTCCGACACTATATCCTCTTGGTCAATCTTTCCTCACTCATTCTCTCCATGTGCCCAAACAATTTCAAAACACCCTCTTCTGCTCTCTCAACCACGCTCTTTTTATTTCCACACATCTCTCTTACCCTTACGTTACTTACTCGATCAAACCACCTCACACCACACATTGTCCTCAAACATCTCATTTCCAACACATCCACCCTCCTGCGCACAACTCTATCCATAGCCCACGCCTCGCAACCATACAACATTGTTGGAACCACTATTCCTTCAAACATACCCATTTTTTGCTTTCCGAGATAATGTTCTCGACTTCCATACATTCTTCAAGGCCCCCAGGATTTTCTCCCCCTCCCCCACCCTATGATCCACTTCCGCTTCCATGGTTCCATCCGCTGCCACATCCACTCCCAGACATCTAAAACACTTTACTTCCTCCAGTTTTTCTCCATTCAAACTTACCTCCCAATTGACTTGACCCTCAACCCTACTGTACCTAATAACCTTGCTCTTATTCACATATATATATCATCTTGGTGTATGGGAAGGCCATATGGGAGATGGAGAGAGCGGCAGGAGCTGGAGAGAAGTGATGAACGGAGCTGGAGAGTAGTGATCCAACCTTCCCGCTTGTTGATACTTGCTGCCTGAAATTTGTCTTCTGATAGCTCTACAGTTTTTGTATGTGATTACTATGCTAGATATTAACATAAGAAAATTGTGATATAATGATAAAAGAAAATTATGATTTAGAATTGTTATAAGTCAAGATTTGTACGTGAAGCCATTTGTGGAGGTAAACGACATATTGAAAATTACTGGCTTTGATCTATGATTATTTTTGATTATATATTCATTTTTGTGTTAGATGTTTAAGATATTGTTTCTTTGGCAAATGCTAGTTAATCCAGATGTTCATCAAGTGTCAGGTAAACAGTATGTGATATTTCCAGTAAAGTCGAAGTAGTATTTACCAGTGGCGTCTTGATAGACTGGATGGCAACTCAGGAGCTAGCCAGAATTGGATAGATATCATACTTCCCTAAACTATCCGTGGTTCTTGGGGCCTGACCTTCATCAATACGGTACTGATTAGCCCTTTTTTCAAACAATATAGCTCTTCATCTGTGTTAAGTTAGGGTAATGTAGAAATTAGATATTCGGGTATCAATAGCAATTAAAGGCAAAGTTGAAATGAAATTTATGGTGCTGCCACCTTTATTTTTTTAACATTAACTCTCAGCTTCTTCCTATCTACACACATACCCATACTCGGATGCCAACATTTGTCCTTTCAAACTCTTAGTCTGTCATCTGCAAACAGCCACGATAGATCTAAAGTCGAGAACTGAATGAATATAGTTTTTCATTCACGTTGACTTTTGTTTGTATCGGCGACGATAATTTTATCATGGTATTATAATATGTTTACCATGAATTATCTATTGGCAATACAGAGTCTGCTGTTATAGTATGATTTGTCAAGTTTCATTCTTGAGGTTTCGGAGGAGGTAAAAATCACTGCCCAGCCCCGGGATCGAACTGGGGATGTTTAGTCAGTGTAACGCTCTCCCAACCCGGCTATCCAGGTGATTTAGATTTTTTTTTTTATCTATTCTACTAAGAATTTAATTTGTTCTGTTGAATATTGTATCCTACAATGAAGTTGATCTTATTCTTATTCACCAAACCTTGCTACAAAGTTGATAGATATATTTTTCATCTTACTGTATGGGAACACCTTATGAGAGAGAGAGAGAGAGAGAGAAAAATGGTGAATGTAGCATGTTTGGTACCTGAAATTTGTCTCATGACATTTGTATCTAAAATTAGATAGGTCAAGGTGATTAATGTATGTGAAGGACCGAAATATGGCATAGGACAAGCATTCATGGTGGTAAGGGACAGATATTAAAAGATACGGGTTTTTATTTATTATTGTTTATTTCTATATGTTAGCTGTTTGAAATGTTTTTGTTGAATTTAGACAGAATTCTTTTTGAATATTATTGTCTATCAGGCGACTACTAGGTTCATAAAGTGTCAAGGTAAACAATATGTGATATTTTCAGTAAAGTCGAGGCACTATTTACCAGTGTCGTTTTCATATTTTGTGGACCTGGGGATAGATTTGCCAGATTATCACTGGATGGCAACTCAGGAACTGGCCAAAATTGGTTACCATAATCCCCTAAACTATTGGTGGTACCTGGGGCCAGCCTTCCATCCTTTCTTCATCATGGTACTGGTAAGTTCTTTTTTCTTTATTTTTTCAGAGTAATAAGACACCTCTGCATCTATGTAAAGTTAGACACATTATATTAGTTCTGTTAATATCTGCAGTAAAAGGTAAAGCTGAAAATTTTTATCCTGATATTTTCTGTGAAAGTTTAGCCTAACTAAATTTTCTATTGTGCTTAATCATTTGGATGGTGTTTCTGGATTGGAATCTGAAAAGAATGTCCTTGCTGAGCCCCATGATAAGATTGTTGTTTGAGATGTAAAACATTTCCAAAGCTTTTTCTTATTTTCTTGTTGCTGCATTGTTTCAAGAATTTAATTTAGGTATTTTGTATTTCCTTGCATCTGTATGAAATACAAATTTAAGTAAAACTCTTTATTCCATGAATAATTTTATCATTTGATAGATTTTCTGTATGTTTTATGCAGTTTGCCTATTGCGTTTAATTAATTCATTCTAGTGCAAGATCTGTGGTATCACAGCCACATTGATGGAACTATTAAGTGTTGCAGCACTGCAGATGATGCTGTCCTCAAGGCAAGGAACTTATAGGTAGGGAAGGTCAAGAATAATTTTTTGTGCTTATATTCAAGAGAATTGATATACAGTTGTTTTGTGCAATTATGTAGCTATTTCCTGACAAGGATAATTATAATTGGTTTATTTTTCAGAAATCATTTTGATGAACCCTGCCCTGAGCCCTTGCTTGCTTGATTTAAAATGAAGTGCATTAAGATGCTGCTGCAAATGATGGAGAAAACTTGCACTGAAGCAAGAAGGTGCTTAACCAGGAGGCATCATAATTTCTAGAAGCTGATGTGTGGATCAGGTGTTTGCTTTGAAGAATGTATGTGAGAAAAGTCAGCATACACTACAGTCTCAACCATCTTGTTCAGACCAACAACCCCAACTATTCTCAGGTGAGACTTGCATGAAACCTTTGTTAGTAATGTTGTGAAAGTTCCTGCAGCAATGTGGAACTTTCAGAGTTATGTTGTACATGTTTGTGGTAAAGGCTACTCTATAAAGTGTCACAAGTGCTGCAGCGGTTTCACATAATGTTTAAAGGAGTATGTGAGGGATTAGTTCCAGAGCCCATTTTTGTGGTTCATTGAGAAAGTAAACTTATCTGCTACAGCTGGCATCATGACACACCAGTTTTATGCTGAACTAGCATGACTGCCATATTGAGAGAGTAATATGGAGGCTCACAATGCTATGATTACGTTCATGCATACAGGAGCCACTAACAGGGCTCAGCTGGCTACCTAGTGGTGTGCTCACCACCCAAGAGTAACAAGGAATTTCCTGTCATGTGGAAAAATGTAACTGATCTATCATTTCCCACAGAGACTGAATGTAGGGGAATGAGATGGCAGTGGTCAAAGAGAACAAGAGGAAATGAAATAAGTAGTAGCATGACAGGCTTGAAAGAGCTGGTCATTGGAACAGTTAAAACAGATTTTATCATGAGCATAGTATACATATCAAAATAGAGCTTACAAAAATGCTATAAGGCAACTTGCAACAAGTGTGAACTTTGGGCACATGATAAGTACAATCCGACTAAGTGTAGCCCCCAAAAGCAAATGAGGTAGCATAGTTGAATGACAGTACGAAGGTTAACTGAGCAAAGTGTAAAGGTGAATAAAGATAATCTTCATGTAGAGTGTGAAGTAATTGTAATATGTATGGTCAGTTAAAGAGTTAGCATAAATTCATGTTTACAAATACCCAGATACCATAACATAACTTCCTGCCCCAGGAGTCCTTTTCTATCCTCATGAGGCTCTTGCAGCACTCAGGAAGCTGGTCATGTGGTGTTATACGTGCAGAGTTGAGAGCAATTGAACTAGTAAGTGCTCTATGTTTTCAGTGTGGTGGTTATTTCGTGGTCATGAAGGGTCTTGGGATATGTTAAAATTCTTGTTTTAGTGTTGTAGTGATGGGGAATGTCCAGAATGTAAGCAGGAGAGTGTAACTTGGGTTTTTCTGGGAGGAGTGTGATTTCTCATGGGTGTATATTTAGTGGATTAGGACTGAGTTTGGAGGTTGTTCAGGGTATTTCAGTGTTTATGGTGTAAGTGGCAAAGTACATGCAGTATGTATTATTTCATAAATAAGGGTTATAAAATTGGGCAATGCCAGGGTTATGAATTCATTAGATATTTTCTTTACTGGGAGTCCCGGACTAATGAGCTCCGAAAATAACCATAAAATTCCAAGACTGATATACAAATGATCTCTCATACTCACAGACTGTAGAACTGATTGACTGTGCATTTTATTCATGAAAATTGCCAGTAATTATATTTTTGATTTTATTTGTACCATATTTAATCGCTGTTTCCCGCGTCAGCAAGACAGCGCAAGGAAACAGACGAAGAATGGCCCAACCACTCGTACACATATTTTTTTTATATATATATATATATATATATATATATATATATATATATATATATATATATATATATATATTATATATATATTTATATATATATATATATGTAAACACCCGTACATGCACATATACGTACACATGCATTTCATTGTATACATACATATACAAACACGGACATAAACATAAAAGGTGAGAACAAAGGATGTAAGGGAGTGGGAGAGGAATGGGATGTATTTCGGGAAGCAGTGATGGCTTGCACAAAAGATGCTTGTGGCATGAGAAGTGTGGGAGGTTTGCAGATTAGAAAGGGTAGTGAGTGGTGGGATGAAGAAGTAAGATTATTAGTGAAAGAGAAGAGAGAGGCATTTGGACGATTTTTGCAGGGAAAAAGTGCAAATGACTGGGAGATGTATAAAAGAAAGAGGCAGGAGGTCAAGAGAAAGGTGCAAGAGGTGAAAAAGAGGGAAATGAGAGTTGGGGTGAGAGAGTATCATTAAATTTTAGAGAGAATGAAAAGATATTTTGGAAGGAGATAAATAAAGTGCGTAAGACAAGGGAACAAATGGGAACTTCAGTGAAGAGAGCTAATGGGGAGGTGATAGCAAGTAGTGGTGATGTAAGAAGGAGATGGAGTGAGTATTTTGAAGGTTTGTTGAATGTGTTTGATGATAGAGTGGCAGATATAGGGTGTTTTGGTCGAGGTGGTGTGTAAAGTGAGGCGGTTAGGGAGAATGCTTTGGTAAACAGAGAAGAGGTAGTAAAAGCTTTGCAGAAGATGAAAGCCAGCAAGGCAGCGGTTTTGGATGGTATTGCAGTGGAATTTATTAATAAAGGGGGTGACTGTGTTGTTGACTGGTTGGTAAGGTTATTTAGTGTATGTATGACTCATGGTGAGGTGCCTGAGGATTGGAGGAATGCTTGCATAGTGCCATTGTTCAAAGGCAAAGGGGATAAAAGTGAGTGCTCAAATTACAGAGGTATAAGTTTGTTGAGTATTCCTGGTAAATTATATGGGAGGGTATTGATTGAGAGGGTGAAGGCATGTACAGGGCATCAGACTGGGGAAGAGCAGTGTAGTTTCAGAAGTGGTAGAGGATGTGTGGATCAGGTGTTTGCTTTGACGAATGTATGTGAGAAATACTTAGAAAAGCAAATGGATTTGTATGTAGCATGTATGGATCTGAGAAGGCATATGATGGAGTTGGTAGAGATGCTCAGTGGAAGGTATTAAGAATATATGGTGTGGGAGGCAAGTTGTTAGAAGCAGTGAAAAGATTTTATCAAGGATGTAAGGCATGTGTACGTGTAGGAAGAGAGGAAAGTGATTGGTTCTCAGTGAATGTAGGTTTGCGGCAGGGGTGTGTGATGTCTCCATGGTTGTTTAATTTGTTTATGGATGGGGTTGTTAGGGAGGTGAATGCAAGAGTTTTGGAAAGAGGGGCAAGTATGCAGTCTATTGTGGATGAGAGAGCTTGGGAAGTGAGTCAGTTGTTGTTTGCTGATGATATAGTGCTGGTGGCTAATTCGTGTGAGAAACTGCAGAAGCTGGTGACTGAGTTTGGTAAAGTGTGTGAAAGAAGAAAGTTGAGAGTAAATGTGAATAAGAGCAGAGTTATTAGGTACAGTAGGGTTGAGGGGCAAGTCAATTGGGAGGTAAGTTTGAATGGAGAAAAACTAGAGGAAGTGAAGTGTTTTAGATATCTGGGAGTGGATCTGGCAGCAGATGGAACCATGGAAGCAGAGGTGAATCATAGGGTGGTGGAGGGGGCAAAAGTTCTGGAAGTGTTGAAAAATGTTTGGAAGTCGAGAACATTATTGCAGAAAGCGAAAATGGGTATGTTTGAAGGAATAGTGGTTCCAACAATGATATATGGCTGTGAGGCATGGGCTATGGATAGAGTTGTGTGGAGGAGGGTGGACGTGCTGGAAATGAGATGTTTGAGGACAGCATGTGGTGTGAGGTGGTTTGATCGAGTAAGTAATAATAGGGTAAGAGAGATATGTGGTAATAAAAAGAGTGTGGTTGAGAGAGCAGAAGAGGGTGTTTTGAAATGGTTTGGTCACATGGAGAGAATGAGTGAGGAGAGATTGACCAAGAGGATATATGTGTCAGAGGTGGAGGGAACGAGTAGTGGGAGACCAAATTGGAGGTGGAAAGATGGGGTGAAAAAGATTTTGAGTGACTGGGGCCTGAACATGCAGGAGGGTGAAAGGCGTGCAAGGAATAGAGTGAATTGGATCGATGTGGTATATCGGGGTCAACGTGCTGTCAGTGGATTGAACCAGGGCATATGAAGCATCTTGGGTAAACCATGGAAAGTTCTGTGAGGCCTAGCTGTGGAAAGGGAGCTGTGGTTTCAGTGCATTATACATGACAGCTGGAGACTGAATGTGAACGAATGTGGCCTTTGTTGTCTTTTCGTAGCGCTACCTTGTGCACATGCAGGGGGAGGGGGTTGTTATTTCACGTGTGACGGGTTGGCGATGGGATTTAATAAAGGCAGACAGCATGAATTAGGTACATGTGCATGTATATGTATATATCTGTGTGTATATATATGTATACATTGAGATATATAGGTATGTATATTTGCGTGTGTGGACGTGTATATATATATGTGTGTATGTGGGTGGGTTGGGCCATTCTTTCGTCTGTTTCCTTGCACTACCTCGCTAACGCAGGAGACAGCAACAAGCAAAATATATAAAATTACAAATGAATATTATTATACTAGCTGCCTTCATCCATTCCTGTTACCATTCCGCTGCACAGGAAATAGCAACCCCCCCACCCCTCTCCAGCGAGGTTAGACAAGGAAAAGACAAAAAGGCCACAGTTATTCATACTCAGTCTCTAGCTGTTGTGTAATGCACCGAAACCACAGCTCCCTTTCCACATCCAGGCCCCACAGACCTTTCCATACTTTATCTTGGAAGCTTCACGTGCCCTGGTTCAATCCAACGACAGTGCTTTGACCCCAGTATACCACATCACTCCAGTTCACTCAAATTATTGCATGCCTCTCACCCTTTTGTATGTTCGGGCCCTGATCACTCAAAATCTTTTTCACTCCATCCTTCCACCTCCAGTTTGGTCTCCTGCTTCTCCTTCTTCCCACCACCTCTGACATATATCTTCTTTGTCAGTCTTTCCTCACTCATTCTGTTCACATGCCCAAACCATTTCAACAAACCCTCTTCTGCTCCCTCAACAATACTCTTTATTTCCACACATCTCTCTTACCCTTCCATCGCTTACTCGATAAAACCACCTCACACCACATATTGTCCTCAAACTTTTCATTTCCAACACATCCACCCTCCTCCATACAACCTTATTTATAGCCCATGCCTCACAACCATATAACATTGTTGGAACCCCTATTCCTTCAAACACACCCATTTTTGCTCTCCGAGATAATGTTCTCTCCTTCCACATATTCTTCATCGCTCCCAGAACCTTTTCCCCCTCCTCTGCTTCTGTAACTTACTTCCTCTTCCAAGGTTCCATCTGCTGCTAAGTTCACTCCCAGATATCTAAAACACTTAACATCCTCTAATTTTTCTCCATTCAAACTTGTCCCTCATTTAACTTGTCCCTCAACCCTACTGAGCCTAATAACCTTATTCACATTTACTCTCAATTTTCTCCTTTCACACACTTTTCCAAACTCAGTCACCAACCTCTAGTTTCTCACCTGAATCAGCCACCAGAGCTGTATCATCAGCAAACAACAATTGACTCATTTCCCTGGCCCTCTCATCCACAACAGAATGCATACTTGCCCCTAACCACCCCATCCATAAACAAAGTAACAACCATGAAGACATGACACACCCCTGCCGCAAACCGACATTCATTGGGAACCAATCACTCCTCTCTCTTCCCACTTTTACACATGCCTTACATCCTTGGTAAGAACATTTCACAGCTTCTTGCAACTTACCTCCCTCACCATATACTCTTAAAACCTTCCAGAAAGCATCTCTATCAATCGTATCATATGTATTTTCCAGAACCATGAATGCTACATACAGGTCCATCTGTTTTTCTAAGTATTTCTCACATACATTCTTAAAAACAAAGACCTGATCCACACATCCTCTACCACCTCGGAAACACACTGCTCTTCCCCAGTTTGATGCTCTGTACGTGCCTTTACCCTCTCAATCAATACCTTCCCATATAATTTCCCAGGAATACTCAACAAACGTATGCTTCTTTAGTTTGAACACACACCTTTATCCCCTTTGCCTTTGAACAATGGCACTATGCATGCATTCCGCCAATCCTCAGGCACTTCACCATGATCCATACATACACTGAATATCCTTACAAACCAGTCAACAACACAGTCTCCCCCTTTTTTGATAAATTCGACTGCAGTACCATCTGAACCCGTCACCTTGCCGGCTTTCATCTTCTGCAAAGATTTCACTACCTCTTCTCTCTTTACCAAATCATTCTCCCTGACCCTCTCTCTTCGCACACCACCCCTATAGCTGTCATTCTAACATCACATACATTCAGCAAACCTTCAAAATACTTACTGCAACACTTCTTGTTATTACCTGCCCACTTGCCCCCTTCACCAATGTTCCCCTTTGTTCTCTTGTCTTATGCACAGTATTTACCTCTTTCCAAAACATCTTTTTATTCTCCTTAAATTTGATGACACTCTCTCACCCCAACTCTCATTTGCTCTCTTTTTCAATGCTTGCACCTTTCTCTTGACCTCCTGCCACTGTATTTTATACATCTCCCAGTCATTTTCACTACTTCCCTGCAGGAATCGTCCAAACACCTTTTTCTTCTCTTTCACTAACAATTTTCCTTCTCCATCCCATCACTCACTACCCTTTCAAATCTACCCACCTCCCACCTTTCTTATGCCACTTGCATCTTTTGCGCAAGCTATCACTGCTTCTCTAAATATATCCTCCCATTCCTCGTCCACTCCCCTCACGTCATATGCTCTCACCTTTTGCCATTCTATACGCAATCTCTCCTGGTACTTCCTCATACAAATATTCTTTCCAAGCTCAGTTACTCTCACCAATCTCTTCTCCCCAACATTACCTCTTTTTTTGTGGAAACCCTTACAGATCTTAACCTTTGCCTCCACAAGATAGTGATCAGGCATCCCTCCAGCTACCCCTCTCAGGACATTAACATCCAAAAGTCTCTCTTTTACCCGCCTATCAATTAACATGTAATCCAGTAACCCCCTTTGACCATCTCTCATACTTATACTTATGTATATCTCTCTTTTTAAACTAGGTATTCCCAGTCACCAGTCCTTTTTCAGCACAAAAATCCACAAGCTCTTCACCATTTCCATTCACAACACTGAACAACCCATGTACACCAATTATACCCTCAACTGCTTTATTGCTCACCTTCGTATTTAAATCACCCATCACTATAACCCGCTTTTATGCATCAAAGCTGCTTACACACTCACTCAGCTGCTCCCAAAACACTTGCATCTCATAATCTTTCTTCTCATGACCAGGTGCATAGGCATCAATAATCACACATCTCTCTCCATTCACTTTCTGTTTTACCCACATCAATCTAGAATTTACTTTTTTACACTCTATCTTACACTACCACAACTCCTGCTTTAGGAGTAGTGCTACTCCTTCCTTAGTTATTGTCCTTTCTTCGACCCCTGACTTCACACCCAAGACATTCCCAAACCACTCTTACCCTTACGTTACTTACTCGATCAAACCACCTCACACCACATATTGTCCTCAAACATCTCATTTCCAGCACATCCATCCTCCTGCGCACAACTCTATCCATAGCCCACGCCTTGCAACCATACAACATTGTTGGAACCACTATTCATTCAAACATACCCATTTTTGCTTTCCGAGATAATGTTCTCGACTTCCACACATTCTTCAAGGCCCCCAGAATTTTCGCCCCCTCCCCCACCCTATGATTCACTTCTTCTTCCATGGTTCCATCCACTGCCAAATCCACTCCCAGATATCTAAAACACTTTACTTCCTCCAGTTTTTCTCCATTCAAACTTACCTCCCAATTGACTTGACCCTCAACCCTACTGTACCTAATTACCTTGCTCTTATTCACATTTACTCTTAACTTTCTTCTTTCACACACTTTACCAAACTCAGTCACCAGCTTCTGCAGTTTCTCACATGAATCAGCCACCAGTGTTGTATGATCAGCGAACAACAACTGACTCACTTCCCAAGCTCTCTCATCCACAACAGAATGCATACTTGCCCCTCTTTCCAAAACTCTTGATTTCATCTCCCTAACAACCCCATCCATAAACAAATTAAACAACCATGGAGATATCAAACACCCCTGCTGCAAACCTACATTCACTGAGAACTAATCACTTTCCTCTCTTCCTACATGTACACATGCCTTACATCCTCGATAAAAACTTTTCACTGCTTCTAACAACTTGTCTCCCACACCATATATTCTTAATACCTTCTACAGAGCATCTCTATCAACTCTATCATATGCCTTCTCCAGATCCATAAATGCTACATACAAATCCACTTGCTTTTCTAAGTATTTCTCACATACATTCTTCAAAGCAAAACACCTGATCCACACATCCTCTACCACCTCGGAAACACACTGCTCTTCCCAATTTGATGCTGTGTATATGCCTTCACCCTCTCAATCAATACCTTCCCATATAATTTCCCAGGAATACTCAACAAACTTTTTTTTTTTTTTTGCTTTGTCGCTGTCTCCCGTGTTTGCGAGGTAGCGCAAGGAAACAGACGAAAGAAATGGCCCAACCCACCCACATGCACATGTATATACATACGTCCACACACGCAAATATACATACCTACACAGCTTTCCATGGTTTACCCCAGACGCTTCACATGCCTTGATTCAATCCACTGACAGCACGTCAACCCCTGTATACCACATCGCTCCAATTCACTCTATTCCTTGCACGCCTTTCACCCTCCTGCATGTTCAGGCCCTGATCACTCAAAATCTTTTTCACTCCATCTTTCCACCTCCAATTTGGTCTCCCACTTCTCCTCATTCCTCTACCTCTAACACATATATCCTCTTGGTCAATCTTCCTCACTCATTCTCTCCATGTGCCCAAACCATTTCAAAACACCTCTTGTGCTCTCTCAACCACGCTCTTTTTATTTCCACACATCTCTCTTACCCTTACGTTACTTACTCGATCAAACCACCTCACACCACATATTGTCCTCAAACATCTCATTTCCAGCACATCCATCCTCCTGCGCACAACTCTATCCATAGCCCACGCCTCGCAACCATACAACATTGTTGGAACCACTATTCCTTCAAACATACCCATTTTTGCTTTCCGAGATAATGTTCTCGACTTCCACACATTCTTCAAGGCCCCCAGAATTTTCGCCCCCTCCCCCACCCTATGATTCACTTCTTCTTCCATGGTTCCATCCACTGCCAAATCCACTCCCAGATATCTAAAACACTTAACATCCTCTAATTTTTCTCCATTCAAACTTACCTCCCAATTGACTTGACCCTCAACCCTACTGTACCTAATTACCTTGCTCTTATTCACATTTACTCTTAACTTTCTTCTTTCACACACTTTACCAAACTCAGTCACCAGCTTCTGCAGTTTCTCACATGAATCAGCCACCAGTGTTGTATGATCAGCGAACAACAACTGACTCACTTCCCAAGCTCTCTCATCCACAACAGAATGCATACTTGCCCCTCTTTCCAAAACTCTTGCATTCACCTCCCTAACAACCCCATCCATAAACAAATTAAACAACCATGGAGATATCAAACACCCCTGCTGCAAACCTACATTCACTGAGAACTAATCACTTTCCTCTCTTCCTACATGTACACATGCCTTACATCCTCGATAAAAACTTTTCACTGCTTCTAACAAAACATCTTTTTTTTTTTTTTTTTTTTCTATACTTTGTCGCTGTCTCCCGCGTTTGCGAGGTAGCGCAAGGAAACAGACGAAAGAATGGCCCAACCCACCCACATGCACATGTATATACATACATGTCCGCATGCAAATATACATACCTACACAGCTTTCCATGGTTTACCCCAGACGCTTCACATGCCTTGATTCAATCCACTGACAGCACGTCAACCCCTGTATACCACATCGCTCCAATTCACTCTATTCCTTGCACGCCTTTCACCCTCCTGCATGTTCAGGCCCCGATCACACAAAATCTTTTTCACTCCATCTTTCCACCTCCAATTTGGTCTCCCACTTCTCGTTCCCTCCACCTCCGACACATATATCCTCTTGGTCAATCTTCCTCACTCATTCTCTCCATGTGCCCAAACCATTTCAAAACACCTCTTGTGCTCTCTCAACCACGCTCTTTTTATTTCCACACATCTCTCTTACCCTTACGTTACTTACTCGATCAAACCACCTCACACCACATATTGTCCTCAAACTTTTCATTTCCAACACATCCACCCTCCTGCACACAACTCTATCCATAGCCCACGCCTTGCAACCATACAACATTGTTGGAACCACTATTCCTTCAAACATACCCATATATATATATATATATATATTTATTTATTTATTTTGCTTTTTCGCATTCTCCCGCGTTAGCCAGGTAGCGCAAGGAAACAGACGAAAGAATGGCCCAACCTACCTACATACATATGTATATACATACATGTCCACACACGCAAATATACATACCTATACATCTCAATGTATACATATATATACACACACAGACATATACATATATACACATGTACTTAATTCATACTGTCTGCCTTCATTTATTCCCATTGCCACCTCACCACACATGGAATAACAACCCCCTCCCCCCTCATGTGTGCGAGGTAGTGCTAGGAAAAGACAAGAAAGGCCCCATTCGTTCACACTCAGTCTGTCGCTGTCATGTAATAATGCACCGAAACCACAGCTCCCTTTCCACATCCAGGCCTCACAGAACTTTCCATGGTTTACCCCAGACGCTTCACATGCCCTGGTTAAATCCATTGACAGCATGTTGACCCCGGTATACCACATTGGTCCCATTCACTCTATTCCTTGCACGCCTTTCACCCTCCTGCATGTTCAGGCCCTGATCACTCAAAATCTTTTTCACTCCATCTTTCCGCCTCCAATTTGGTCTCCCACTTCTCCTCATTCCCTCCACCTGTGACACATATATCCTCTTGGTCAGTCTTTCCTCACTCATTCTCTCCATGTGACCAAACCATTTCAAAACACCCTCTTGTGCTCTCTCAACCACACTCTTTTTATTTCCACACATCTCTCATATCCTATTATTACTTACTCGATCAAACACTCATTCAATCCACCTCACACCGCATATTGTCCTCAAACATCTCATTCCCAGCACATCCACCCTCCTGCACACAACTCTATCCATAGCCCACGCCTCGCAACCATACAACATTGTTGGAACCACTATTCCTTCAAACATACCCATTTTTACTTTCCGAGATAATGTTCTCGACTTCCACACATTCTTCAAGGCTCCTAGAATTTTTGGCCTCTCCCCCACCCTATGATTCACTTCTGCTTCCATGGTTCTATCCACTGCCAAATCCACTCCGAGATATCTAAAACACTTTACTTCCTCCAGTTTTTCTCCATTCAAACTTACCTCCCAATTGACTTGACCCTCAACCCTCCTGTACCTAATTACCTTGCTCTTATTCACATTTACTCTTAACTTTCTTCTTTCACACACTTTACCAAACTCAGTCACCAGCTTCTGCAGTTTCTCACATGAATCAGCCACCAGTGTTGTATGATCAGCGAACAACAACTGACTCACTTCCCAAGCTCTCTCATCTACAACAGACTGCATACTTGCCCCTCTTTCCAAAACTCTTGCATTCACCTCCCTAACAACCCCATCCATAAACAAATTAAACAACCATGGAGACATCACACACCCCTGCCGCAAACCTACATTCACTGAGAACTAATCACTTTCCTCTCTTCCTACATGAACACATGCCTTACATCCTCGATAAAAACTTTTCACTGCTTCTAACAACTTGTCTCCCACACCATATATTCTTAATACCTTCCACAGAGCATCTCTATCAACTCTATCATATGCCTTCTCCAGATCCATAAATGCTACATACAAATCCACTTGCTTTTCTAAGTATTTCTCACATACATTCTTCAAAGCAAACACCTGATCCACACATCCTCTACCACTTATGAAACCACACTGCTCTTCCCCAATATGATGCTATGTATATGCCTTCACCCTCTCAATCAATACCCTCCCATATAATTTCCCAGGAATACTCAACAAACTTATCCCTCTGTAATTTGAGCACTCACTCTTATCCCCTTTGCCTTTGTACAGTGGCACTATGCAAGCATTCCGTCAATCCTCAGGCACCTCACCATGAATCATACATACTTTAAATAACCTTACCAACAGTCAACAATACAGTCACCCCCTTCTTTGATAAATTCCACTGCAATACCATCCAAACCCGCTGCCTTGCTGGCTTTCATCTTCCGCAAAGCTTTTACTACCTCTTCTCTGTTTACCAGATCATTTTCCCTTACCCTCTTGCTTTGCACACCACCTCGACCAAACCACCCTATATCTGCCACTCTATCATCAAACACATTCAACAAACCTTCAAAATACTCACTCCATCTCCTTCTCACATCACCACTACTTGTTATCACCTCCCCATTATCCCTCTTCACTGAAGTTCCCATTTGATCCCTTGTCTTACGCACTTTATTTACCTCCTTCCAAAACATCTTTTTTTTTTTTTTTTTTTTTTTTGGCTTTGTCGCTGTCTCCCGCGTTTGCGAGGTAGCACAAGGAAACAGATGAAAGAAATGGCCCAACCCACCCCCATACTCATGTATATACATACGTCCACACACGCAGATATGCATACCTACACAGCTTTCCATGGTTTACCCCAGACGCTTCACATGCCCTGATTCAATCCACTGACAGCACGTCAACCCCGGTATACCACATCGATCCAATTCACTCTATTCCTTGCCCTCCTTTCACCCTCCTGCATGTTCAGGCCCCGATCACACAAAATCTTTTTCACTCCATCTTTCCACCTCCAATTTGGTCTCCCACTTCTCGTTCCCTCCACCTCCGACACATATATCCTCTTGGTCAATCTTTCCTCACTCATTCTCTCCATGTGCCCAAACAATTTCAAAACACCCTCTTCTGCTCTCTCAACCACGCTCTTTTTATTTCCACACATCTCTCTTACCCTTACGTTACTTACTCGATCAAACCACCTCACACCACACATTGTCCTCAAACATCTCATTTCCAGCACATCCATTCTCCTGCGCACAACTCTATCCATAGCCCACGCCTCGCAACCATACAACATTGTTGGAACCACTTTTTTTTTTCTTTTCTTTCTTTTTTTTTTTTTTTTTTGCTTTGTCGCTGTCTCCCGCGTTTGCGAGGTAGCGCAAGGAAACAGACGAAAGAAATGGCCCAACCCACCCCCATACACATGTATATACATACGTCCACACACGCAAATATACATACCTACACAGCTTTCCATGGTTTACCCCAGACGCTTCACATGCCCTGATTCAATCCACTGACAGCACGTCAACCCCGGTATACCACATCGCTCCAGTTCACTCTATTCCTTGCCCTCCTTTCACCCTCCTGCATGTTCAGGCCCCGATCACACAAAATCTTTTTCACTCCATCTTTCCACATCCAATTTGGTCTCCCTCTTCTCCTCGTTCCCTCCACCTCCGACACATATATCCTCTTGGTCAATCTTTCCTCACTCATTCTCTCCATGTGCCCAAACCATTTCAAAACACCCTCTTCTGCTCTCTCAACCACGCTCTTTTTATTTCCACACATCTCTCTTACCCTTACGTTACTTACTCGATCAAACCACCTCACACCACACATTGTCCTCAAACATCTCATTTCCAGCACATCCATCCTCCTGCACACAACTCTATCCATAGCCCACGCCTCGCAACCATACATCATTGTTGGAACCACTATTCATTCAAACATACCCATATATATATATATATATATATATATATATATATATATATATATATATATATATATATATATATATATATATATATTTTTTTTTTTTTTTTTTTATACTTTGTTGCTGTCTCCCGCGTTTGCGAGGTAGCACAAGGAAACAGACGAAAGAAAGAAATGGCCCAACCCCCCCCCCCCATACACATGTATATACATACGTCCACACACGCAAATATACATACTTCCACAGCTTTCCATGGTTTACCCCAGACGCTTCACATGCCTTGATTCAATCCACTGACAGCACGTCAGCCCCGGTATACCACATCGCTCCAATTCACTCTATTCCTTGCCCTCCTTTCACCCTCCTGCATGTTCAGGCCCCGATCACACAAAATCTTTTTCACTCCATCTTTCCACCTCCAATTTGGTCTCCCTCTTCTCCTCGTTCCCTCCACCTCCGACACATATATCCTCTTGGTCAATCTTTCCTCACTCATCCTCTCCATGTGCCCAAACCACTTCAAAACACCCTCTTCTGCTCTCTCAACCACGCTCTTTTTATTTCCACACATCTCTCTTACCCTTACGTTACTCACTCGATCAAACCACCTCACACCACACATTGTCCTCAAACATCTCATTTCCAGCACATCCATCCTCCTGCGCACAACTCTATCCATAGCCCACGCCTTGCAACCATACAACATTGTTGGAACCACTATTCCTTCAAACATACCCATTTTTGCTTTCCGAGATAATGTTCTCGACTTCCACACATTCTTCAAGGCCCCCAGAATTTTCGCCCCCTCCCCCACCCTATGATCCACTTCCGCTTCCATGGTTCCATCCGCTGCCAGATCCATATATATATATATATATATATATATATATATATATATATATATATATATATATATTTTTTTTTTTTATTTTGTTTAGTCGCTGTCTCCTGCGTTAGCAAGGTAGCGCAAGGAAACAGACGAAAGAATGGCCCAACCCACCCACATGCACATGTATATACATACACGTCCACACACGCAAATATACATACCCATACATCTCAGTGTACACATATATATATACTCACAGACATATACATATATACACATGCACACAGTTCACACTGTCTGCTTTTATTCATTCCCATCGCCACCTCGCCACACATGGAATACCATCCCCCTCCCCCTCATGTGTGCAAGGTAGCTCTAGGAAAAGAGAACAAAGGCCCCATTCATTCACACTCAGTCTCTAGCTGTCATGTAATAATGCACCAAAACCACAGCTCCCTTTCCACATCCAGGCCCCACAGAACTTTCCATGGTTTACCCCAGACACTTCACATTATCCTGGTTCAATCCATTGACAGCACGTCGAGCCCGGTATACCACATCGTTCCAATTCGCTCTGTTCTTTGCACGCCTTTCACCCTCCTGCATGTTCAGGCCCCGATCACTCAAAATATTTTTCACTCCATCTTTCCACCTCCAATTTGGTCTCCCACTTCTCCTCGTTCCCTCCACCTCTGACACATATGTCCTCTTGGTCAATCTTTCCTCACTCATTCTCTCCATGAGACCAAACCATTTCACTCTCTTCTCCTGTCTCAACTACGCTCTTCTTATTTCCATACATCTATCTTACCCTTACATTACTTACTCGATCAAACCACTCACACCACATATGGTCCTCAAATGTCTCATTTCCAGCACATACACCCTCCTCCTCACAACTCTATCCATAGCCCACGCCTTGCAACCGTACAACATTGTTGGAACCACTATTCCTTCAAACATACCCATTTTTGCTTTCCGAGATAATGTTCTCGACTTCCAAACATTCTTCAAGGCTCCCAGAATTTTCCCCCCTTCCCCCGCCCTATGACTCACTTCCACTTCCATGGTCCCATCCGCTGCCAGATCCCTCCCAGATATCTAAAACACTTTACTTCCTCCAGTTTTTCTCCATTCAAACTTACCTCCCAATTGACTTGACCCTTAATCCTACTGTACCTGATAACCTTGCTCTTATTCACATTTACTCTTAATTTTCTTCTTTCACACACTTTACCAAACTCAGTCACCAGCTTCTGCAGCTTCTCACATGAATCAGCCACCAGCGCTGTATCATCAGCGAACAACAACTGACTCACTTCCCAAGCTCTCTCATCCACAACAGAACCACTATTCCTTCAAATATACCCATTTTTGCTTTCCGGGATAATGTTCTCGACTTCCACACATTCTTCAAGGCTCCCAGGATTTTCACCCCCTCCCCCACCCTATGATCCACTTCTGCTTCCATGGTTCCATCCGCTGCCAAATCCACTCCCAGATATCTAAAACACTTTACTTCCTCCAGTTTTTCTCCATTCAAACTTACCTCCCAATTGACTTGACCCTCAACCCTACTGTACCTAATTACCGTGCTCTTATTCACATTTACTCTTAACTTTCTTCTTTCACACACTTTACCAAACTCAGTCACCAGCTTCTGCAGTTTCTCACATGAATCAGCCACCAGCACTGTATCATCAGCGAACAACTGACTCACTTCCCAAGCTCTCTCATCCCCAACAGTCTTCATACTTGCCCCTCTTTCCAAAACTCTTGCATTCACCTCCCTAACAACCCCATCCATAAACAAATTAAACAACCATGGAGACATCACACACCCCTGCCACAAACCTACATTCACTGAGAACCAATCACTTTCCTCTCTTCCTACATGTACACATGCCTTACATCCTCGATAAAAACTTTTCACTGCTTCTAACAAAACATCTTTTTATTCTCCTTAAAATTTAATGATAGTCTCTCACCCCAACTCTCATTTGCCCTCTTTTACACCACTTGCACCTTTCTCTTGACCTCCTGCCTCTTTCTTTTATACATTTGCATTTTTTCCCTGCAAAAATCTTCCAAATGCCTCTCTCTTCTCTTTTACTAATAATGTTACTTCTTCATCCCACCCCTCAGTACCCTTTCTAATCTGCAAACCTCCCACGCTTCTCATGCCACAAGCATCTTTTGTGTAAGCCATCACTGCATCCCTAAATACATCCCATTCCTCCCCCATTCCTCTTACCTCCTTTGTTCTCACCATTTTCCATTCTGTACTCTGTCTCTCGTGATACTTCCTCACACAAGTCTCCTTCCCAAGCTCACTTACTCTCATCACTCTCTTCACCCCAACATTCTCTCTTGTTTTCTGAAAAGCCCTACAAAACTTCACCTTCGCCTCCAGAAGATAATGATCAGACATCCCTCTAGTTGCACCTCTCAGAACATTAACATCCAAAAGTCTCTCTTTCGCACACCTATCAATTAACACGTAATCCAATAACGCTCTCTGGCCATCTCTCCTACTTACATAGGTATACTTATGTATATCTCTCTTTTTAAACCAAGTATTCCCAATCACCAGTCCTTTTTCAGCACATAAATCTACAAGCTCTTCACTATTTCCATTTAGAACACTGAACACCCCATGTACACCAGTTATTCCCTCAACTGCCACATTACTCACCTTTGCATTCAAATCACCCATCACTGTAACCCCGTCTCGTGCATCAAAACCGCTAATACACTCATTCAGCTGCTCCCAAAACACTTGCCTCTCATGATCTTTCTTGTCATGCCCAGGTGCATATGCATCAATAATCACCCATCTCTCTCCATCAACTTTCAGTTTTACCCATATCAATCTAGAATTTACTTTCTAACACTCTATCACATACTCCCACCACTCCTGTTTCAGGAGTAATGCTATTCGTTCTCTTGCTCTTGTCCTCTCACTAATCCCTGACTTTACTCCCTAGACATTCCCAAACCACTCTTCCCCTGTAGCCTTGAGATTCGTTTCACTCAGAGCCAAAACATCCAGGTTCCTTTCCTCAAACATACTACCTATCTCTCCTTTTTTCTCATCTTGGTTACATCCACACACATTTAGACACCCCAATCTGAGCCTTCGATGAGGATGAGCACTCCCCGCGTGACTCCTTCTTCCGTTTCCCCTTTAAGAAAGACAAAATACAAGGAGAAGAGGGTTTCTAGTCCCCCGCTCCCGTTCCCTTTAGTTGCCTTCTACGACACGTGAGGAATGCGTGGGTAGTATTCTTTCTACCCTATCCCCAGGGATATTCATGTTGAGGTCTTTTTTCATTTTGTGCCATCTCCATTACTTTTCATTTACTTGGGTTGAATTCTATTCATCATATATCGTACAACTAGGCCCCTTTGTAAGTTATTGCAATCCTCCACACTTCACCTCTCTCATGATCATTAGCAAAAACATTAAAGTAGAATCATCTACATGGTCCCGTAAATTTAGCTAAAAGCTGTTCAGTATCTTTCTTAGAAAGCTCTTGGGAATGTGCTGTCATTGTGTGTGACTGAATATGGGGAGAAATTTCTCTTGCACTGCTACCTTAGGAACTCCTCAAGGCTCAGTGGGAAGCAGAGGCACAACCTCAGTGGTGCATTAATTTGCAACCAGAAGAGTTGCTTGGGTTATGTAAATATCTGCTTAGAGGAGAAAAGGTTAAGTGTGGGAGTTTGTAAGTTCATACCTAAATGGCTTCTAATTTTTTTCATCTTGATCGCCATTTCCTGTGTTAGTGAGTTAGCACCAGGAACAAAGAAAGAAAGGCCACATTCACCCACATCAGTTCTCTAACTGTTATGTGTAATGCACCAAAACCACAGCCCCCTCTCCTTAGGCAGGCCCCATGAACCTTTCCATGGTTTACACAGCCATTTCACATACTCTGGTTCAGTCCATTGAGCGAATGTATACCATATCATTGAAATTTACTGTATCCCATGCTTGCTTTTCATCCTCCTGTATGTTCTGTAGTGAAAGGAGCCAAGCAGGGAGTGCTATGAAGGACTTGTCTAATAGTATTGCACTGGTTTGGTAAGTGGAAATTATAATGTTTGCATCACGGTGATGGAAATGTATATATGTATACAGTATACAGAACGCTGCATTTGAATTCTGAATGGATCAAATGCTTCATGACAAACTGAAATGATAAAATGCGATGAAGAAGGATGTGCTTACCCAGAAAATTAAGCATATTGTTAAGGGTACAAGGTACAAAGGAAGTATTACATTTCTCTGGATTGGTTGGAAATGAATTGGCTGATATTGTGGCAAAGGATGGATGTTGCAGCCAATTCATTTCCAACCAGCCCAACATGTACAAGTATTGAGAGGAATGTAACACTTCTTTTGTTTATTAACAGTATGCTTAATTTCCTGAAAAAGCACATCTTTCTGTACAGCATCCTTTCATTTCAGTTTGTCATGAGACATTTATTCCATTGTTGTCAGTGTCTCTTTCAGAGTTTGATTTTTATTATTCTGTATGTAAGCATATGGAAAAGTGTAAGAAAATTGTTAAAAGAAAATTTAGAGAAAAGAAACTATTGGAGAAGAAGACAGTAGGAGCATAAGGTCATATGATCCTATATATAGTTGCAGAATATAAGGGAGCAAACGGGAACTTCAGTGAAGGGCACAAATGGGGAGGTGATAACAAGTAGTGGTGATGTGAGAAGGAGATGGAGTGAGTATTTTGAAGGTTTGTTGAATGCGTTTGATGATAGAGTGGCAGATATAGGGTGTTTTGGTCGAGGTGGTGTGCAAAGTGAAAGGGTTAGGGAAAATGATTTGGTAAACAGAGAAGAGGTAGTAAAAGCTTTGCGGAAGATGAAAGCCGGCAAGGCAGCAGGTTTTGATGGTATTGCAGTGGAATTTATTAAAAAAGGGGGTAACTGTATTATTGACTGGTTGGTAAGGTTATTTAATGTATGTATGACTCATGGTGAGGTGCCTGAGGATTGGCGGAATGCGTGCATAGTACCATTGTACAAAGGCAAAGGGGATAAGAGTGAGTGCTCAAATTACAGAGGTATAAGTTTGTTGAGTATTCCTGGTAAATTATATATGAGGGTATTGATTGAGAGGGTGAAGGCATGTACAGAGCATCAGATTGGGGAAGAGCAGTGTGGTTTCATAAGTGGTAGAGGATGTGTGGATCAGGTGTTTGCTTTGAAGAATGTATGTGAGAAATACTTAGAAAAGCAAATGGATTTGTATGTAGCATTTATGGATCTGGAGAAAGCATATGATAGAGTTGATAGAGATGCTCTGTGGAAGGTATTAAGAATATATGGTGTGGGAGGCAAGTTGTTAGAAGCAGTGAAAAGTTTTTATCGAGGATGTAAGGCATGTGTACGTGTAGGAAGAGAGGAAAGTGATTGGTTCTCAGTGAATGTAGGTTTGCGGCAGGGGTGTGTGATGTCTCCATGGTTGTTTAATTTGTTTATGGATGAGGTTGTTAGGGAGGTGAATGCAAGAGTTTTGGAAAGAGGGGCAAGTATGAAGTCTGTTGTGGATGAGAGAGCTTGGGAAGTGAGTCAGTTGTTGTTCGCTGATGATACAGTGCTGGTGGCTGATTCATGTGAGAAACTGCAGAAGCTGGTGACTGAGTTTGGTAAAGTGTGTGAAAGAAGAAAGTTGAGAGTAAATGTGAATAAGAGCAAGGTTATTAGGTACAGTAAGGTTGAGGGGCAAGTCAATTGGGAGGTAAGTTTGAATGGAGAAAAACTGGAGGAAGTAAAGTGTTTTAGATATCTGGGAGTGGATTTGGCAGCGGATGGAACCATGGAAGCGGAAGTGGATCATAGGGTGGGGGAGGGGGCGAAAATTCTGGGAGCCTTGAAGAATGTTTGGAAGTCGAGAACATTATCTCGGAAAGCAAAAATGGCTATGTTTGAAGGAATAGTGGTTCCAACAATGTTGTATGGTTGCGAGGCGTGGGCTATGGATAGAGTTGTGCGCAGGAGGATGGATGTGCTGGAAATGAGATGTTTAAGGACAATGTGTGGTGTGAGGTGGTTTGATCGAGTAAGTAACGTAAGGGTAAGAGAGATGTGTGGAAATAAAAAGAGTGTGGTTGAGAGAGCAGAAGAGGGTGTTTTGAAATGGTTTGGGCACATGGAGAGAATGAGTGAGGAAAGATTGACCAAGAGGATATATGTGTCGGAGGTGGAGGGAACGAGGAGAAGTGGGAGACCAAATTGGAGGTGGAAAGATGGAGTGAAAAAGATTTTGTGTGATCAGGGCCTGAACATGCAGGAGGGTGAAAGGAGGGCAAGGAATAGAGTGAATTGGATCGATGTGGTATACCGGGGTCGACGTGCTGTCAGTGGATTGAATCAGGGCATGTGAAGCGTCTGGGGTAAACCATGGAAAGCTGTGTAGATATGTATGTTTGCGTGTGTGGACGTATGTATATACATGTGTATGGGGGTGGGTTGGGCCATTTCTTTCGTCTGTTTCCTTGTGCTACCTCGCAGACGCAGGAGACAAAAAAAAAAAGAAAAATGAAAGATTATTAGGTGTAAGAATATTACATTAGCTAGGTTATGACTAGAATAGAAATATGGGTGGGAATATGGAATAGTTTGTGTTGACACCAGTAAAAGATATGCAAGATGTGTTTTGTGGGAAAAAGGAATACTGTGCCATTAAACACAAGAATGTGAAATACTGTGTAGGTTTAAGATAAGAGATGACATTAGCAAATGAGTCCATTTCTTCATCTGTTCTTGGTGTTGTCACATTTATGCAGGAAACAGCAAACAATTGTGAAAATATATATATTATTTATATTTTGCTTTGTCGTTGTCTTCCGCGTTAGCGAGGTAGCGCAAGGAAACAGACGAAAGAATGGCCCAACCCACCCACATCCACATGTATATACATACATGTCCGCATGCAAATATACATACCTATACATCTCAACGTATACATATATATACACACACAGACATATATACACATGTACCTAATTCATACTGTCTGCCTTTATTCATTCCCATCGCCACCCCGCCACACATGAAATAACAACCCCCTCCCCCCTTGTGTGCGAGGTTGCACTAGGAAAAGACAACAAATGCCACATTCGTTCACACTCAGTCTCTACCTGTCATGTAATAATGCACCGAAACACCAGCTCCCTTTCCACATCCAAGCCCCACAGAACTTTCCATGGTTTACCCCAGACGCTTCACATGCCCTGGTTCAATCCATTGACAGCACGTCGACCCTGGTATACCACATCGTTCCAATTCACTCTATTCCTTGCACGCCTTTCACCCTCCTGCATGTTCAGGCCCCGATCACTCAAAATCTTTTTTGCTCTATCTTTCCACTTCCAATTTGGTCTCCCACTTCTCCTCATTCCCTCTACCTCTAACACATATATCCTCTTGGTCAATCTTTCCTCACTCATTCTCTCCATGTGACGAAACTATTTCAAAACACCTTCTGCTCTCTCAACCACACCATTTTATTACCACACATCTCTCTTACCCTATTATCACTTACTTGATCAAACCACCTCACACCACATATTGTCCTCAAACATCTCATTTCCAGCACATCCACCTTCCTCTGCATAAGTCCATCCATAGCTCACGCCTCACAACTATATAACATTGTTGGAACCACTATTCCTTCAAACATACCCATTTTTGCTTTCCGAGATAATATTCTCGACTTCCACACATTCTTCAATGCTCCCAGAACTTTCGACCCCTCCCCCACCCTATGATTCACTTCTTCTTCCATGGTTCCATCCACTGCCAAATCCACTCCCAGATATCTAAAACACTACATTTCCTCCAGTTTTTCTCCATTCAGACTTACCTCCCAATTGACTTGTCCTTCAACCCTACCATACCCAATAACCTTTCTCTTATTCACATTTACTCTCAGCTTTTTTCTTTCACACACTTTACCAAACTCAGTCACCAGCTTCTGCAGTTTCTCACCCGAATCAGCCAACAGTGCTGTATCATCAGCTAACAACAACTGACTCACTTCCTAAGCTCTGTCATCCACAACAGACTGCATACTCGCCCCTCTTTCCAAAACTCTTGATTTCATCTCCCTAACAACCCCATCCATAAACAAATTAAACAACCATGGAGATATCAAACACCCCTGCTGCAAACCTACATTCACTGACAACCAATCACTTTCCTCTCTTCCTACACGTACACATGCCTTACATCCTCGATAAAAACTTTTCACTGCTTCTAACAACTTGCCTCCCACACCATATATTCTTAATACCTTCTACAGAGCATCTCTATCAACTCTTATCATATGCCTTCTCCAGATCCATAAATGCTACATACAAATCCATTTGCTTTTCTAAGTATTTCTCACATACATTCTTCAAAGCAAACACCTGATCCACACATCCTCTACCACTTCGGAAACCACACTGCTCTTCCCCAATCTGATGCTCTGTACATGCCTTCACCCTCTCAATCATTACCCTCCCATATAATTTCCCGGGAATACTCAACAAACTTTTTTTTTTTTTTCTATACTTTGTCGCTGTCTCCCGTGTTTGCGAGGTAGCGCAAGGAAACAGACGAAAGAAATGGCCCAACCCCCCCCATACACATGTACATACACACGTCCACACACGCAAATATACATACCTACACAGCTTTCCATGGTTTACCCCAGACGCTTCACATGCCTTGATTCACTCCACTGACAGCACGTCAACCCCTGTATACCACATCGCTCCAATTCACTCTATTCCTTGCCCTCCTTTCACCCTCCTGCATGTTCAGGCCCCGATCACACAAAATCTTTTTCACTCCATCTTTCCACCTCCAATTTGGTCTCCCTCTTCTCCTCGTTCCCTCCACCTCCGACACATATATCCTCTTGGTCAATCTTTCCTCACTCATTCTCTCCATGTGCCCAAACCATTTCAAAACACCCTCTTCTGCTCTCTCAACCACGCTCTTTTTATTTCCACACATCTCTCTTACCCTTACGTTACTTACTCGATCAAACCACCTCACACCACACATTGTCCTCAAACATCTCATTTCCAGCACATCCATCCTCCTGCGCACAACTCTATCCATAGCCCACGCCTCGCAACCATACAACATTGTTGGAACCACTATTCCTTCAAACATACCCATTTTTGCTTTCCGAGATAATGTTCTCGACTTCCACACATTGCTTTGGATAGGGTTCTACGGAGGAGGGTGGATGTGTTTGAAATGAAATGTTTGAGGACAATATGTGGCGTGAGGTGGTTTGATCAAGTAAGTAATGAAGGGGTAAGAGAGATGTATGGTAATAAAAAGAGTGTGGTTGAGAAAGCAGAAGAGGATGTGTTGAAATGGTTTGGATATATGCAGAGAATGAGTGAGGAAAGATTGACAAAGAGGATATATATGTGTCAGAGGTGGAGGGAACAGTGAGAAGCAGGAGACCAAATTGGAGGTGGAAGGATGGAGTGAAAAAGATTTTGAGTGATTTGGGCCTGAACATACATGAGGGTGAGAAGCATCCAAGGAATAGAGTGAATTGGAATGATGTGGTATACCGGGGTCGACGTGCTGTCAGTGGACTGAACCAGGGCATGTGAAATGTCTGGGGTAAACCATGGAAAGGTCTGTGGGGTCTGTCTGAATGTGGATAGGGAGCTGTGGTTTCGGTGCATTACACATGACTGCTAGAGACTGAGTGTGAACGAATATGGCGTATTTTTCCCTTTTTCTGGCTCTTCCTCGCTGAAGCAGGGGGTAGCGATGCTGTTTCCTGTGGGATGGGGTAGTGATAGGAATGGATTTGTTGTAGTTGTATTTTTTAAAGAAAAACTGAAAACTAAATCGAGCTATTTATGTATTGTAGTGGAATATGACTTTTGAGAGAAGTGTCAGGATGATGATCAGTTGATTATGTTTATTTGTCAGTTCTGTCTACACCCATGGGAGCCCTAATCAACAAACTGATTGAAATGAGGATGGCTGATGGCAAGAGAAGTACACCAGTGTTTATTCCTCCAACAGAAGGGTATGGAAATATGAAACAAGCATGGTTGAGAGAAGTACACCATTGTTTATTCCTTCAACAGAAGGGTATGGAAATAAGTCAGTATAAGTAAACTTTAATCATTTGGATAACCAGAAACCCTGGTTAATTACACAAGTGTAGCTTTTGCACATTTCAGGTGATTTGTCCATACACACTCCTTATGTACACAGTTTCTCATTCTGTCCTTCCATCATACCTTCAGCTTTCATTTTGATATTTCTTCCACACACACTCAGTTATGTTGTGATAGTATTGCTTACTT
The DNA here is from genome assembly GCF_036320965.1 of Panulirus ornatus. NCBI lineage: Eukaryota > Metazoa > Arthropoda > Malacostraca > Decapoda > Palinuridae > Panulirus > Panulirus ornatus. The sequence continues at coordinate 52,235,111 of NC_092224.1, read as the reverse complement.
CTCTTATTTCCATACCTTCTTAACACTCAAGTCCCACTTTACTGACCTCTACCATACATCTTTTTCTAATATCCCCATTTGATACTCTGTTCATTCTGCTAAGTCCACATACCTTCAGACATATTATTTCACCTTGCATTTTTTGTTGTACTCTTTAAATTAATTTTACTTTGTGCAGTTTTATACTGGAACAGGCCCATCAGCGTGCTTTATGCGGTCTGTAACTTGAAGTATTGGATATTTTCTACTTCAGGTGAGGAAATCAGCATAGTAAGTCCATAAATCAATCTGAAAAAATACTGAAATGCAAATATAAAAGGTAGTTAAGTTGTTGACCTCACTTTATCTTAAAAGCACAACTGTAGGTTATGTTTGCACTTGTTGGTTTTCTCGGATACTCAGTTTTTTTTGTAACCAAACTTTTAGCTAGATGTAGTTATACCATAATCATATTTCATGATAGTCCTCATACCTGACAGTTGTGCTATGTATCAATATCTCTGATGCCTGTTCCCTGAGAGAATTAACGCAGAACTAAAGACAATATTAGAAGTATGCCAAATATACACTACAGCACCATTGTTGATGGTCAGCTGCATTTTCTAGCACCCCAGAAAGCTCTGTAAACAGCATTTTTTTAGTTTTCTGCCTCTATCATTTTCCACTTTCTTCTTCCTTTCCCTGCTATTCTGACTTCTTCCCAGAGGAACCAGGTATGTGTTATAAGCTTTTGTGTGCACTAGATCCAAGGATAAAATTTTTGGATACTTCGGGTCCTTGGTGCTTAGCCTCCCACAAGGCTCACTCCAAACTTTGCTGAGCTACCCTCTTAGTCAAATCCTCTCTCCCTTCTGCACCACCACTACATTTACCCTTTATTGTGTTAGCACTTTTGAGTCCCTTTGGTGCATTGGATGAGAAGCCATACATCCACATATGTAGTGACCAAATCACTAACCTTCTTTCATCTGCCATGCAAAGGTAGTGTATGGATGATACTTATGAGATTATTTTTGAGCAACCAAACTACCAAAGTGAATAGCCAGCTTCCACAATTCTACATTGTGGGATTCTGCCATAGGTCGTAGGTGATGCAATTGTCTCCACTACTGGTGCAAGAATGTTCCATTCCTCTGAGGCTAGCAGCCATCAAGGTCATATCGACGAATCAGGTGGCGGACCTTCTAAAGCTAAGGAAATGCCACACTTATGATGTTGTTGCCTCAATTCCAGTGTTCATGAACTCATGCAGGGGAGTTATCTTGTGTCCTGATGTCATGTATACGGCGGAGGATGACATCATAAAGGAATCATCAGATGTATAAGAGCTGTATACAATCTTATGAGATATTGACCAAGAGTGACTTCAGCTGCTACTCAAATGAAAATATGCTGTTTAGTGAGATAATGCATTCTTATGTATCATTTCTGTTTTGATATTTCCGTTTCTCTTTGTGATCAAAAGAATTCCTTTAGACCAGTGATCAGATCATCCAAAGTTAACGTCCCCAGGGAGGCGTCCACGGCCATCAGACGGACAGACTGGGGAGCTTCTGCCTCCATGTTGGCACATATTTCATAGCCCAAGTCTGCCACGTCAATTTTGAAGCTGGTGACCTTGCTGCCTTTAGTCTGGCTCAATCCGTGGTATGGGTCATCACCAGGCAGTTGGGCAAGAGCAGATTCATTGTAGACAGCTAATCCGAAATCTATGAGACACACCTCGGGCGGCAGTGAGAGATCATCAGGAATGTTAACAATGATGTTTTCAGTATGAAGATCTTTATGGCAAATACCCAGCAAATGGCACTCTTTCACACGGAGACACATCTGTAGTCCGATGAGGCCCAGGTATTCATCAGGCAGCTCTCGTTCAAGAAGCACTCTTTTGAGAGTTTCCTGCCCCACAAATGATATAAGAATAGCTGGAGGATCGACAGAGGTAGCCAGGAGTCGTGGGGCCCCTCCAGCGCCGCCAAGTTGTTCTAGAAAATAGGCCTCTCGTTGATAGACCTGCAGATCCGCGAAATCTTTCGCTACCTTCAAGACGGTTTCGGCACCATCCCACTTGACCAAATATGCAGTTCCATAGGCTCCTTCTCCTAGACGTACTCCTTTTGTGATGAGGTGTTTCACTTCCAATCGGGAGAGAACCTTTGCGAAGCACATATTGAAAGATGAATTCCTCTGGATGCCCAGTGAACTCGTATATATATTGGAGTGACCGTCGATATTTAATGTTAACCCAAGGAAAGTGAACAGGGTTAGAATGCAGATCTAATGACTTAGTGACCCACGTACTCTTATATCCTTCATGAATAATATAGTTAACTTAATCTAGTTTTATTGTGTAATGAAGATGCATTAGTCATGGTAAACTGAATTTAGACTTAATTAGGGTTAGTGAAGATGCATTTGTTGAGGGTGTAGTGACAATGCAGATGTCGAGGGTGAAATTAGCTTAAACTCATTAAAAATGTAGTGAAGATGCTTTCAGCGAGGGTGGACAAAAGGTTTGCTGAAGGTGTAGTAAAGATGCATTTGTTGACAGTATAGTAAAAAGCATTTCGAGTTTAGAATGAAATTATCTTTATTGATAGTGTATTAAGATGCATTTGTCGAGGGTGAAATGAAATTGGATTCAATTAGGGTTCTGTCAGTTTATATTACTAGAGGGTGTAGTGAAGATGCATATGTCGAGGGTAGAATTAATGTAAATTCATTAAGGGTGTAGTGCAGATACGTTTAGGATGACAAGGTTTACTGAGGTTGTGGCGAAGAATGCATTTGTCAAGTTTGACAGGAATATAACTTTACTAATGGTGCAGCAAAGGTGCATTTGTCGAGGGCGTAGTGAAGATGTATTTGTCGAGAGTTAAAGGAAATTAGATCTAATTAGGGGTTTGTGGGGATGTATGTCTAAAGGGTGTGGTAAACATGCATTTGTTAAGGATGTAGTGAAGATGCGTTTATTAAAACGAACTTAGATTTAATGATAATGTGGTGAAAGTCCTTTTTGTTGAGGGCGTAGTGAAGATTCGTTTACGGAGGGTGAAATGTATTTGTTTCTAAAGGGTGTAATGAAATGCATTTGTTGAGGGGGTGTCAATTTAGTCAATTTAGGTTTACCGGGGATGTAGTAAAGATACATTCAGCCTAGGTATAGTAAAGAGGCGTTCCTAAAGGTGGAAATAAATCTTACTGATAATGTGGTGAAATTCCTTTTTGTCGAGGGCGTAGTTTACCGGGTATGTAGTAAAGATACATTCAGCTTAGGTATAGTGCAGGGGCGTTTCTAGAGGTGGAAATAGATTTAGGTTTTCTGTAGGTGCTTTTGTTGTGGGTGCTGTGAAGATTTGTTTGTGGAAACGAATTTAAGTATACTGAGGGGAAGTGAAGATACATTGTCAAGGTTGTCATGAAAATGCTAATCTTCACTACACCCACGATAAACTTAGATTAGATTCTTCCTTGTAAAGTGGATTTTCATTACACTTAATACTCTGAATTCAGTCAATTCTTGAGGAACACGTCTTCACTACACTCTCAAGAAACGCATCTTCACTACACTCTTCACAACCCTATTGTCATTGCTCTCCTGATAAACCATAATTCCTTTAAAAATACATCTACAATCTCAAGATGCAACTTTACTACATTCTTGACAAAGGTAATCTTCACTACACCCTATATGAATTTAAAAAGAAATCTAAAGAAAGTGCATCTTCATCACACTCTTGATAAACATAAATTCAATTCATCCTTGATAAATGCTACTTACAGAATAGCAGTATCTTAGTATTGTGAGAATGTGCTTAGTGTTCCCCATTTGTTGAAATCTTTTAATATCAACGTAGTCCTTATAATGATAATTACTGTTAAGAAAGTCATATTAGAAATTCTATAACTGCTTAGAAGGATTGTGTATACAATTATAATTATTTTTTTTTCTTTTTTTTTGCTTTGTCGCTGTCTCCCGCGTTTGCGAGGTAGCGCAAGGAAACAGACGAAAGAAATGGCCCAACCCACCCCCATACACATGTATATACATACGTCCACACACGCAAATATACATACCTACACAGCTTTCCATGGTTTACCCCAGACGCTTCACATGCCTTGATTCAATCCACTGCCAGCACGTCAACCCCGGTATACCACATCGCTCCAAATCACTCTATTCCTTGCCCTCCTTTCACCCTCCTGCATGTTCAGGCCCCGATCACACAAAATCTTTTTCACTCCATCTTTCCACCTCCAATTTGGTCTCCCTCTTCTCCTCGTTCCTTCCACCTCCGACACATATATTCTCTTTGTCAATCTTTCCTCACTCATTCTCTCCATGTGCCCGAACCATTTCAAAACACCCTCTTCTGCTCTCTCAACCACGCTCTTTTTATTTCCACACATCTCTCTTACCCTTACGTTACTTACTCGATCAAACCACCTCACACCACATATTGTCCTCAAACATCTCATTTCCAGCACATCCATCCTCCTGCGCACAACTCTATCCATAGCCCACGCCTCGCAACCATACCACATTGTTGGAATCACTATTCCTTCAAACATACCCATTTTTGCTTTCCGAGATAATGTTCTCGACTTCCACACATTCTTCAAGGCTCCCAGAATTTTCGCCCCCTCCCCCACCCTATGATCCACTTCCGCTTCCATGGTTCCATCCGCTGACAGATCCACTCCCAGATATCTAAAACACTTCACTTCCTCCAGTTTTTCTCCATTCAAACTCACCTCCCAATTGACTTGACCCTCAACCCTACTGTACCTAATAACCTTGCTCTTATTCACATTTACTCTTAAGTTTCTTCTTCCACACACTTTACCAAACTCAGTCACCAGCTTCTGCAGTTTCTCACATGAATCAGCCACCAGCGCTGTATCATCAGCGAACAACAAGTGACTCACTTCCCAAGCTCTCTCATCCCCAACAGACTTCATACTTGCCCCTCTTTCCAGGACTCTTGCATTTACCTCCCTAACAACCCCATCCATAAACAAATTAAACAACCATGGAGACATCACACACCCCTGCCGCAAACCTACATTCACTGAGAACCAATCACTTTCCTCTCTTCCTACACGTACACATGCCTTACATCCTCGATAAAAACTTTTCACTGCTTCTAACAACTTGCCTCCCACACCATATATTCTTAATACCTTCCACAGAGCATCTCTATCAACTCTATCATATGCCTTCTCCAGATCCATAAATGCTACATACAAATCCATTTGCTTTTCTAAGTATTTCTCACATACATTCTTCAAAGCAAACACCTGATCCACACATCCTCTACCACTTCTGAAACCGCACTGCTCTTCCCTAATCTGATGCTCTGTACATGCCTTCACCCTCTCAATCAATACTCTCCCATATAATTTACCAGGAATACTCAACAAACTTATACCTCTGTAATTTGAGCACTCACTCTTATCCCCTTTGCCTTTGTACAATGGCACTATGCACGCATTCCGCCAATCCTCAGGCACCTCACCATGAGTCATACATACATTAAATAACCTTACCAACCAGTCAACAATACAGTCACCCCCTTTTTTAATATATTCCACTGCAATACCATCCAAACCAGCTGCCATGCCAGCTTTCATCTTCTGCAAAGGTTTTACTACCTCTTCTCTGTTTACCAAATCATTTTCCCTAACCCTCTCACTTTACACACCACCTTGACCAACACACCCTATATCTGACACTCTGTCGTGAACCACATTCAACAAACCTTCAAAATACTCACTCCATCTCCTTCTCACATCAGCACTACTTGTTATCACCTCCCCATTTCCCCCTTCACAGAAGTTCCTATTTGTTCCCTTGTCTTATGCACTTTATTTACCTCCTTCCAAAACATCTTTTTATTCTCCCTAGAATTAAATGATATTCTCTCACCCCAACTCTCATTTGCCCTCTTTTTCACCTCTTGCACCTTTCATGCAGATTAATGAGGTTAAGAATATTAGTATAAAACTGTTAAGCATTATCATTATGTGTGAAGCCAGTTGAAGTTGAAATTATTGAAATACAAACACCTCACTACTATGTTAGCATATGGAAAATTTGCTAATGTTTTTTGCCTGAAGATCAAAGGGGGACTCCTGTAAGTACAGCAGTAATACAAAAGGAAACCTGGAATTGTAATGGCTTATATCTCTTAATCGAGACCATGCGTGGCCAAACTTTTATGAGTTGGCCATTTTATTATTGTGACCGTATTTGGGCCATATTTGTGAGTTTCTGTGTGTGACTTTGTACTGTACTGTTGTGACTGAATGAGCCATATTTGATCACTATATTGTTAGATTCAAAACTTTCATGGTAATTCAGTTACAGAAAAGACTTGTAAATAGGTAATGTACAACTACAGTATAGTTACAGAAAAGAGTTGTAATCAGGCAATGTATAACTACAATTCTTTTCTTAAACACCTATCTGTTTACCTATAATTGGTAACATAAACTTTTGGATTACAGGATTATTAATGTGATGCATGGTACTAAAGTGTCTTGAAAACTTCATCAGAATGTTTTCATCTTTGAACAGGCAACGTGTAGACTGTTTGTTAGGTGAACATCAGTAAGAACACCACATTTTATGTTTAATCGTGTTTGTTTTTTAGTTAACTGTTCATGGTGTAAGTACTAGGGAAGATGGATATTTTCAGTGCATGTGAAATATGCTTAGGGTACATTTGTGGTGACCCAAACAGTTTGTAGAATTCAAATAGATTAATATCACTATGCTTGTTTTTAGCTCACTGTTGCACTGCAGATCTAACTTCCATTTTATAGCTCTTTAGGAGCTGTGTCATTATCAACAGCTTAACAAGCAAATAGAGAAGCAAATATTTGTACTTCCATTTTGCAAGCATGTGTATTAGCAAACCTTGATTCAAATTCGTCTATTAAAGCACGTGCATCATCATACTTTGTTCATTGGTGGCCTGTGCTGCAAGCGATGTAAAATGAATCGTATTGTTTTTTTGATAATTGATTTTTCCATAAACATTGATTATTTTCTATACTTTGATGTGATCAGCAAGACTTAACAGCTGATCTTTCCCCCGAGTCTTAATATTCATTCATAGAGATGAGCAATCAAATCTTGTAAAAAAGCCAGGTCTAAAAACCAGTTATTCCTGTATGATTCTTGTACTGACTTCCCTTGCACAACCATGAGCACTTTTACCCTTCAAAAACATCATAAATTCTTATTAGATTTCCTCTGATTAGCTGTTGCTCTTCATAATGATACGTGACGGCGTGGTATTCTGAACCAAGATGGCATAATTATATAAAAAATGTTTAAATTGCCCATGATGAAGAGCATATACTCTGATATAATTAGCAGTAGAAATAAGTGGTATTACATGATTCACTTTGATTCATTTAGGTTACAAGTTTCTTGGGTAGTAATGAAGTTCAATGTGATACAGCTGTCTTAAGAAATCCATCCTTCTTTCTCTCATTCAGCTTCAAATTTTGCAGTGGCACCTTTATTAAATATAACCAGAGCTGGAGCTCTATCTGTTCTTATACCAATGACTTTGGTAACTTTAAATTGTGTTTTAGAAATGTATCCATCACTTCATTGAGTACATCATCCATAGTGTGGTACCTTTCATGTTAGTTAACTGCATTAGTTCTTGTTTACTTCAGAAATTGAAATCTCGTCTTGTACAAAAATGGCAAGCTAAGCTGTGTCACCGACATCTGTAGATTCATCCATACATATAGAATAAGATTTAGATTTATTCATTGTGTACATTATTTGTTTCTTTATGTTGTCTGCCACATCAGCCCTCTGTATAACTGTTTGCTGTGAGACTAGTTATGGAAAATATCTTTCATTTTCGGATGGAAAAGTTCTGCTGCAGTTACAAGACTTTTTCTTACAAACTCCCAATCTGCATGTGACTTGAATCATTAGGAGATAGTTCACTGACAGTATAACTTATTTTTGTATGTATTACCTTCAGCATTGGTATTAATTTTGGTTCAACAAATCTTTTTGTCCACTGTACTTCTTCAACATAGCTACTTTGTTTTTTAGATGTCCTTCAATTTGTTCATCATACCTTTTCATCAACAAAGCTACTCTGTCTTTTTGGAGCTTTCCTTAAATTTCATTATCTTTTCTTGCATGTTTTGATGTGTAGTGATGGTGATTATTGTATTCTTCCATCTCTATGACAGATTCTGAATACATCAAGTGATTCGTTCACCATAAACCTTCATCTTTTTTGTAATATACTACACCATAATGTGTCTTGATATCGGTGTCATTGTAATGATAGTTTAACAACTGGTATACTATTGACAAATAGCACCACACAGCCACTTACCTGTCCTTTTCATGGATAACTGATACATACAGTGGCAGAATCTAGCCCTGTGGTAAGTGCAGTCTAAATGTATATTACATGGTTGGGACCGGAATGCCCTTGAACAGAGCAATGTGCTTGATACAAACTACATGTTATTCTGCTAGTAATACCAGTTTGTTTTTAAAAACGAAGGAAAAAGAAAAGGAAAAATTGGATTGTACATTGCCATGCACTCGTGGGCTGGATGAAATTACTTTGCAATCTGGTTATGGCCAGCAGACCATAAGATCTAGATGAAATTTACTGAAAATTTACCAAATATTGTTATGGGGTTTGAGGAGATAGTGCATGCCATGAATGACTCAGGGAACAGTGTGTTATGTAGGTTCATGCATGATGCAGTAGGGATGTTTCCAGGACAATATCAAATATAATTCATGTTACTCCAGCAGAGTCTTATCATACAGTTGGAAATGTTTCCCGATTGCTTGAAAGAAGAGAATTTTCTGATAAGACAGATGGGTCTGTTCTGAAATATTTCCAGTACATTAAAACTTATGTTATCTGAAATGCTTGGGGAAATTGATCATGTCAAATATCAAAAATGCTGGGTGTTTGAGCACTGTTTTTCACATAATGAATAATTCAGGAATTGTCCATCCCTCACTTCAAGCAGGGATTATGTTCTGTTAAAGCCTCTCATAAAGAGAATTTGCATATGGCATGGGTGGATTCTCCTATTACCTTCATATTATGTAGCTTCAAACCAAATAAACTTACCTTGCCATTCTTTACATGCTTGAAATAGCCATTCTTATATATAGAGTTGAGTGATGCATACAGTAGATTTTGCCTAGTTTATTTGATCATTACATTGATGAAGCAGTCAAAGACTGCGTAAATTATGTGAAACTGTCTTGAAAAGTGAGTGATAATGTTAGACTTACACAAAAGAGAATGTACAAACAGGGACTCTGAACTAATGAATGATAATAGGCCTTAAAGGATGTAGGACTTGAGAATATGTTGCAACCTATCAGGTAGTGCAGCAGAAGAATTATTGTATAAGGAAAAAACTATATGTATTATGAGGGTTGATCTTTATATCTTCCAGGGTAGTATGTTTATGGTAAAGAAATTTTGGTTAAACTACCACTCATAAATGTTGTGATTTATGGAAGAGTACTGTGTATAGTGTAAAGCTGATGTGATTTACTTTTATTCCTTGCTCCGAGATGTACTTTCTACAGGTTCATGTTAGTCTGTTTGCTTTGTTTCAACTCTTTATCACTTTTTCCCTCTTTAACACCTTTTTCTACTACCTCTCTAAACAAACATAAACGGTGAGAATTCTACATGTTGATTTTTCTGTAATATTAGTGATGTAACTGTTTCTTAATTGTAATTGGGAAAAAAAATTTGAAAATAGATAGGAAAAGGGAAAGGATAACAACAGAAACCAGAGGAATGGATATGCAATAATTTAAGAAGGGCAATGGAGTGAGTTTGATAGTGTGCTACATAACATCAAATGTGCCACATTTTGAATGTGGCTTAAGAGATGAACCATTGGTGGGAAAAAGGACAAGCTCTGTTTCTACCTTCATAATGCTTTTTGATATTCAAATAGAAGTTGATGTTCTTTGATTGTTGAATAATTCTCACTACTTCCTTTGACATACAGACTGACCTTACTCTTTTTCTTACAAGGTAAATTGTCCTCATGATTAGATGTCAGACTATGAAAATATGCAGTCAGCCATCTGTGTATCCATATTTTTTATCATTTTATTAGTTCTAATGATTCATTTTTCATTGCAGCGGAATATGGAAAACATATTCATATGTACAAGTATTGATGACTTTATTCTGGATTATGTGAAGGATCTGGCAGTGGAAATCTTAGCAAAATGCTGATATTAATACCTTTCAACAAGAGTGTAAAGTGTGGAACCATAATCACAGCCACTGACCAAGCGCTTACTCCTGCAAACACCACAGGCCCCGGTAAGTTTAAAGTGCATCAACACTGATGTCATTAATTCTTAGCTCTTTCAGATAATATTTTTTTTGATACCTGTAAATGTTAGCATTTAGTTTGTATTGAATAAACTTGTGAATGATCATAGTAATCCTCAAGAGTACCATGTAGACATAAAATGTCAGAAAGGATCATTAGCATTTAATAGTGATTATGCTTGAATGACTCTGTGGTTAAGTCTAGGACATCATTATCATCAGCATAAGAACACTGAAGAATGCTGTGGTCAGTAATGAGAAATTCTAAATAATGCTGATTTACAATGCTTTAACTCTATTGGTTTTTAGTTTTTAACTCATCAAACTGCAGAGACTGCAAAATCTTGCTTACAGCTTTAAAGAGTTTAAAAACTACTATAAGGGTAATAAGATATGTATTGTAAAGAGGTACTAATGAAATTCAGTACTGAGTAGAATATTATCATTTGTAGATAAGAGCAAGGTTATTAGGTTCAGCAGGGTTGAGGGACAAGTTAGCTTGGATGTAAGTTTGAATGGAGAAAAATTGGAGCAAGTGAAGTGTTTTAGATATCTGGGGGTGGACTTAGCAGCGAATGGAACCGTGGAAGTGTAAGTAAGTAATAGGGTGGAGGAGGAGGCAAAGGTTCTGGGAGTGATGAAGAGAGGAATGTGTTGAGAGAGAGATTGTCATCTCGGAGAACAAAAATGGGTATGTTTGAAGGAATAGTAGTTCGAACAATATTACATGGTTGTGAGGCATTTGCTTTGGATAGGGTTCTACGGAGGAGGGTGGATGTGTTTGAAATGAAATATTTGAGGACAATATGTGGCGTGAGGTGGTTTGATCAAGTAAGTAATGAAGGGGTAAGAGAGATGTGTGGTAATAAAAAGAGTGTGGTTGAGAAAGCAGAAGAGGATGTGTTGAAATGGTTTGGATATATGCAGAGAATGAGTGAGGAAAGATTGACAAAGAGGATATATATGTGTCAGAGGTGGAGGGAAGAGTGAGAAGCAGGAGACCAAATTGGAGGTGGAAGGATGGAGTGAAAAAGATTTTGAGTGATTTGGGCCTGAACATACATGAGGGTGAGAAGCATCCAAGGAATAGAGTGAATTGGAATGATGTGGTATACCGGGGTCGACGTGCTGTCAGTGGACTGAACCAGGGCATGTGAAATGTCTGGGGTAAACCATGGAAAGGTCTATGGGGTCTGTCTGAATGTGGATAGGGAGCTGTGGTTTTGGTGCATTACACATGACTGCTAGAGACTGAGTGTGAACGAATATGGCGTATTTTTCCCTTTTTCTGGCTCTTCCTCGCTGAAGCAGGGGGTAGCGATGCTGTTTCCTGTGGGATGGGGTAGTGATAGGAATGGATTTGTTGTAGATAGAAATAATTACAAGAAGAACAGTTGTATTTTTTAAAGAAAAACTGAAAACTAAATCGAGCTATTTATGTATTGTAGTGGAATATGACTTTCGAGAGAAGTGTCAGGATGATGATCAGTTGATTATGTTTATTTGTCAGTTCTGTCTACACCCATGGGAGCCCTAATCAACAAACTGATTGAAATGAGGATGGCTGATGGCAAGAGAAGTACACCAGTGTTTATTCCTCCAACAGAAGGGTATGGAAATATGAAACAAACATGGTTGAGAGAAGTACACCATTGTTTATTCCTTCAACAGAAGGGTATGGAAATAAGTCAGTATAAGTAAACTTTAATCATTTGGATAACCAGAAACCCTGGTTAATTACACAAGTGTAGCTTTTGCACATTTCAGGTGATTTGTCCATACACACTCCTTATGTACACAGTTTCTCATTCTGTCCTTCCATCATACCTTCAGCTTTCATTTTGATATTTCTTCCACACACACTCAGTTATGTTGTGATAGTATTGCTTACTTCTCTTATTTCCATACCTTCTTAACACTCAAGTCCCACTTTACTGACCTCTACCATACATCTTTTTCTAATATCCCCATTTGATACTCTGTTCATTCTGCTAAGCCCACATACCTTCAGACATATTATTTCACCTTGCATTTTTTGTTGTACTCTTTAAATTAATTTTACTTTGTGCAGTTTTATACTGGAACAGGCCCATCAGCGTGCTTTATGCGGTCTGTAACTTGAAGTATTGGATATTTTCTACTTCAGGTGAGGAAATCAGCATAGTAAGTCCATAAATCAATCTGAAAAAATACTGAAATGCAAATATAAAAGGTAGTTAAGTTGTTGACCTCACTTTATCTTAAAAGCACAACTGTAGGTTATGTTTGCACTTGTTGGTTTTCTCGGATACTCAGTTTTTTTTGTAACCAAACTTTTAGCTAGATGTAGTTATACCATAATCATATTTCATGATAGTTCTCATACCTGACAGTTGTGCTATGTATCAATATCTCTGATGCCTGTTCCCTGAGAGAATTAACGCAGAACTAAAGACAATATTAGAAGTATGCCAAATATACACTACAGCACCATTGTTGATGGTCAGCTGCATTTTCTAGCACCCCAGAAAGCTCTGTAAACAGCATTTTTTTAGTTTTCTGCCTCTATCATTTTCCACTTTCTTCTTCCTTTCCCTGCTATTCTGACTTCTTCCCAGAGGAACCAGGTATGTGTTATAAGCTTTTGTGTGCACTAGATCCAAGGATAAAATTTTTGGATACTTCGGGTCCTTGGTGCTTAGCCTCCCACAAGGCTCACTCCAAACTTTGCTGAGCTACCCTCTTAGTCAAATCCTCTCTCCCTTCTGCACCACCACTACATTTACCCTTTATTGTGTTAGCACTTTTGAGTCCCTTTGGTGCATTGGATGAGAAGCCATACATCCACATATGTAGTGACCAAATCACTAACCTTCTTTCATCTGCCATGCAAAGGTAGTGTATGGATGATACTTATGAGATTATTTTTGAGCAACCAAACTACCAAAGTGAATAGCCAGCTTCCACAATTCTACATTGTGGGATTCTGCCATAGGTCGTAGGTGATGCAATTGTCTCCACTACTGGTGCAAGAATGTTCCATTCCTCTGAGGCTAGCAGCCATCAAGGTCATATCGACGAATCAGGTGGCGGACCTTCTAAAGCTAAGGAAATGCCACACTTATGATGTTGTTGCCTCAATTCCAGTGTTCATGAACTCATGCAGGGGAGTTATCTTGTGTCCTGATGTCATGTATACGGCGGAGGATGACATCATAAAGGAATCATCAGATGTATAAGAGCTGTATACAATCTTATGAGATATTGACCAAGAGTGACTTCAGCTGCTACTCAAATGAAAATACGCTGTTTAGTGAGATAATGCATTCTTATGTATCATTTCTGTTTTGATATTTCCGTTTCTCTTTGTGATCAAAAGAATTCCTTTAGACCAGTGATCAGATCATCCAAAGTTAACGTCCCCAGGGAGGCGTCCACGGCCATCAGACGGACAGACTGGGGAGCTTCTGCCTCCATGTTGGCACATATTTCATAGCCCAAGTCTGCCACGTCTGCCTTTAGTCTGGCTCAATCCGTGGTATGGGTCATCACCAGGCAGTTGGGCAAGAGCAGATTCATTGTAGACAGCTAAACCGAAATCTATGAGACACACCTCGGGCGGCAGTGAGAGATCATCAGGAATGTTAACAATGATGTTTTCAGTATGAAGATCTTTATGGCAAATACCCAGCAAATGGCACTCTTTCACACGGAGACACATCTGTAGTCCGATGAGGCCCAGGTATTCATCAGGCAGCTCTCGTTCAAGAAGCACTCTTTTGAGAGTTTCCTGCCCCACAAATGATATAAGAATAGCTGGAGGATCGACAGAGGTAGCCAGGAGTCGTGGGGCCCCTCCAGCGCCGCCAAGTTGTTCTAGAAAATAGGCCTCTCGTTGATAGACCTGCAGATCCGCGAAATCTTTCGCTACCTTCAAGACGGTTTCGGCACCATCCCACTTGACCAAATATGCAGTTCCATAGGCTCCTTCTCCTAGACGTACTCCTTTTGTGATGAGGTGTTTCACTTCCAATCGGGAGAGAACCTTTGCGAAGCACATATTGAAGATGAATTCCTCTGGATGCCCAGTGAACTCGTATATATATTTGAGTGACCGTCGATATTTAATGTTAACCCAAGGAAAGTGAACAGGGTTAGAATGCAGATCTAATGACTTAGTGACCCACGTACTCTTATATCCTTCATGAATAATATAGTTAACTTAATCTAGTTTTATTGTGTAATGAAGATGCATTAGTCATGGTAAACTGAATTTAGACTTAATTAGGGTTAGTGAAGATGCATTTGTTGAGGGTGTAGTGACAATGCAGATGTCGAGGGTGAAATTAGCTTAAATTCATTAAAAATGTAGTGAAGATGCTTTCAGCGAGGGTGGACAAAAGGTTTGCTGAAGGTGTAGTAAAGATGCATTTGTTGACAGTATAGTAAAAAGCATTTCGAGTTTAGAATGAAATTATCTTTATTGATAGTGTATTAAGATGCATTTGTCGAGGGTGAAATGAAATTGGATTCAATTAGGGTTCTGTCACTTTATATTACTAGAGGGTGTAGTGAAGATGCATATGTCGAGGGTAGAATTAATGTAAATTCATTAAGGGTGTAGTGCAGATACGTTTAGGATGACAAGGTTTACTGAGGTTGTGGCGAAGAATGCATTTGTCAAGTTTGACAGGAATATAACTTTACTAATGGTGCAGCAAAGGTGCATTTGTCGAGGGCGTAGTGAAGATGTATTTGTCGAGAGTTAAAGGAAATTAGATCTAATTAGGGGTTTGTGGGGATGTATGTCTAAAGGGTGTGGTAAACATGCATTTGTTAAGGATGTAGTGAAGATGCGTTTATTAAAACGAACTTAGATTTAATGATAATGTGGTGAAAGTCCTTTTTGTTGAGGGCGTAGTGAAGATTTGTTTACGGAGGGTGAAATGTATTTGTTTCTAAAGGGTGTAATGAAATGCATTTGTTGAGGGGGTGTCAATTTAGTCAATTTAGGTTTACCGGGGATGTAGTAAAGATACATTCAGCCTAGGTATAGTAAAGAGGCGTTCCTAAAGGTGGAAATAAATCTTACTGATAATGTGGTGAAATTCCTTTTTGTCGAGGGCGTAGTTTACCGGGTATGTAGTAAAGATACATTCAGCTTAGGTATAGTGCAGGGGCGTTTCTAGAGGTGGAAATAGATTTAGGTTTTCTGTAGGTGCTTTTGTTGTGGGTGCTGTGAAGATTTGTTTGTGGAAACGAATTTAAGTATACTGAGGGGAAGTGAAGATACATTGTCAAGGTTGTCATGAAAATGCTAATCTTCACTACACCCACGATAAACTTAGATTAGATTCTTCCTTGTAAAGTGGATTTTCATTACACTTAATACTCTGAATTCAGTCAATTCTTGAGGAACACGTCTTCACTACACTCTCAAGAAACGCATCTTCACTACACTCTTCACAACCCTATTGTCATTGCTCTCTTGATAAACCATAATTCCTTTAAAAATACATCTACAATCTCAAGATGCAACTTTACTACATTCTTGACAAGGTAATCTTCACTACACCCTATATGAATTTAAAAAGAAATCTAAAGAAAGTGCATCTTCATCACACTCTTGATAAACATAAATTCAATTCATCCTTGATAAATGCTACTTACAGAATAGCAGTATCTTAGTATTGTGAGAATGTGCTTAGTGTTCCCCATTTGTTGAAATCTTTTAATATCAACGTAGTCCTTATAATGATAATTACTGTTAAGAAAGTCATATTAGAAATTCTATAACTGCTTAGAAGGATTGTGTATACAATTATAATTATTTTTTTTTTCTTTTTTTTTGCTTTGTCGCTGTCTCCCGCGTTTGCGAGGTAGCGCAAGGAAACAGACGAAAGAAATGGCCCAACCCACCCCCATACACATGTATATACGTACGTCCACACACGCAAATATACATACCTACACAGCTTTCCATGGTTTACCCCAGACGCTTCACATGCCTTGATTCAATCCACTGCCAGCACGTCAACCCCGGTATACCACATCGCTCCAAATCACTCTATTCCTTGCCCTCCTTTCACCCTCCTGCATGTTCAGGCCCCGATCACACAAAATCTTTTTCACTCCATCTTTCCACCTCCAATTTGGTCTCCCTCTTCTCCTCGTTCCTTCCACCTCCGACACATATATTCTCTTGGTCAATCTTTCCTCACTCATTCTCTCCATGTGCCCAAACCATTTCAAAACACCCTCTTCTGCTCTCTCAACCACGCTCTTTTTATTTCCACACATCTCTCTTACCCTTACGTTACTTACTCGATCAAACCACCTCACACCACATATTGTCCTCAAACATCTCATTTCCAGCACATCCATCCTCCTGCGCACAACTCTATCCATAGCCCACGCCTCGCAACCATACCACATTGTTGGAATCACTATTCCTTCAAACATACCCATTTTTGCTTTCCGAGATAATGTTCTCGACTTCCACACATTCTTCAAGGCTCCCAGAATTTTCGCCCCCTCCCCCACCCTATGATCCACTTCCGCTTCCATGGTTCCATCTGCTGACAGATCCACTCCCAGATATCTAAAACACTTCACTTCCTCCAGTTTTTCTCCATTCAAACTCACCTCCCAATTGACTTGACCCTCAACCCTACTGTACCTAATAACCTTGCTCTTATTCACATTTACTCTTAACTTTCTTCTTTCACACACTTTACCAAACTCAGTCACCAGCTTCTGCAGTTTCTCACATGAATCAGCCACCAGCACTGTATCATCAGCGAACAACAACTGACTCACTTCCCAAGCTCTCTCATCCCCAACAGACTTCATACTTCATATAATTATATATGTGTAATTATTTCTTCCCTCCCAGCGCATTTATATAATTATGTTCTCAAGGTTGAGTTCAGATAGATAGAACCAGAGTAAAATATACCAGCTGCCAATGGGCAAGGCAGGCAAATGCATTAGGAGACATGCAAAGGAATTAGGGAAAAGGTTGACCTCGACTACCTCGCCTCTCTCAAGTTACAAACTCAGATTAGGGAACCATATTTACAAGTTTTCACTTATAAAGTTATTTAGTCTACATAAACCAACATTCTGATTCCTATTAACATATCTGCTATGTTATTATGACAATTCAAAAATATTTATTTTCATTAGTGAGTTATCGTGTGTGATAACCTTAACACTGCTCCAGTCATTTTGACTACCCAACTCTCTAAAATGAACTCATATTAGATTCTTGACCACACCTAATACTGTTCATTATATAAGTCGCTTAACACTAAGACTAAAAACCTTACAAGGTTAATCAGTGTGAAGTTGCCACATTTTATACAGGGGATATTGTATACACAATCCTTCTAAGCAGTTACAGAATTTCTAATATGACTTTCTTAACAGTAATTATCATTATAAGGACTACGTTGATATTAAAAGATTTTAACAAATGAGGAACACTAAGCACGTTCTCACAATACTAAGGTACTGCTATTCTGTAAGTAGCATTTATCAAGGATGAATTGAATTTATGTTTATCAAGAGAGTGATGAAGATGCACTTTCTTTAGGTTTCTTTTTAAATTCATATAGGGTGTAGTGAAGATTACCTTGTCAAGAATGTAGTAAAGTTGCATCTTGAGATTGTAGATGTATTTTTAAAGGAATTATGGTTCATCGAGAGCAATGACGATAGGGTTGTGAAGAGTGTAGTGAAGATGTGTTTCTTGAGAGTGTAGTGAAGACGTGTTCCTCAAGAATTGACTGAATTCAGAGTATTAAGTGTAATGAAAATCCACTTTACAAGGAAGAATTTAATCTAAGTTTGTCGTGGGTGTAGTGAAGATTAGCATTTTCATGACAACCTTGACAATGCATCTTCATTTCCCCCTCAGTATACTTAAATTCATTTCCACAAACAAATCTTCACAGCACCCACAACAAAAGCACCTACAGAAAACCTAAATCTATTTCCACCTCTAGAAACGCCCCTGCACTATACCTAAGCTGAATGTATCTTTACTACATCCCTGGTAAACTACGCCTCGACAAAAAGGAATTTCACCACATTATCAGTAAGATTTATTTCCACCTTTAGGAACGCCTCTTTACTATACCTAGGCTGAATGTATCTTTACTACATCCCCGGTAAACCTAAATTGACTAAATTGACACCCCCTCAACAAATGCATTTCATTACACCCTTTAGAAACAAATACATTTCACCCTCCGTAAACGAATCTTCACTACGCCCTCAACAAAAAGGACTTTCACCACATTATCATTAAATCTAAGTTCGTTTTAACAAACGCATCTTCACTACATCCTTAACAAATGCATGTTTACCACACCCTTTAGACATACATCCCCACAAACCCCTAATTAGATCTAATTTCCTTTAACTCTCGACAAATAAATCTTCACTACACCCTCGACAAATGCACCTTTGCTGCACCATTAGTAAAGTTATATTCCTGTCAAACTTGACAAATGCATTCTTCGCCACAACCCTAGTAAACCTTGTCATCCTAAATGTATCTGCACTACACCCTTAATGAATTTACATTAATTCTACCCTCGACATATGCATCTTCACTACACCGTCTAGTAATACAGCCTGACAGAACCCTAATTGAATCCAATTTCATTTCACCCTCGACAAATGCATCTTTACTACACTATCAGTAAAGATAAATTCTTTCTAAACTCGAAATGCTTTTTACTATACTGTCAACAAATGCATCTTTACTACACCTTCAGCAAACCTTTTGTCCACCCTCGCTGAAAGCATCTTCACTACATTTTTAATGAATTTAAGCTAATTTCACCCTCGACATCTGCATTGTCACTACACCCTCGATAAATGCATCTTCACTAACCCTAATTAAGTCTAAATTCAGTTTACCATGACTAATGCATCTTCATTACACAATAAAACTAGATTAAGTTAACTATATTATTCATGAAGGATATAAGAGTACGTGGGTTACTAAGTCATTAGATCTGCATTCTAACCCTGTTCACTTTCCTTGGGTTAACATTAAATATCGACGGTCACTCCAATATATATACGAGTTCACTGGGCATCCAGAGGAATTCATCTTTCAATATGTGCTTCGCAAAGGTTCTCTCCCGATTGGAAGTGAAACACCTCATCACAAAAGGAGTACGTCTAGGAGAAGGAGCCTATGGAACTGCATATTTGGTCAAGTGGGATGGTGCCGAAACCGTCTTGAAGGTAGCGAAAGATTTCGCGGATCTGCAGGTCTATCAACGAGAGGCCTATTTTCTAGAACAACTTGGCGGCGCTGGAGGGGCCCCACGACTCCTGGCTACCTCTGTCGATCCTCCAGCTATTCTTATATCATTTGTGGGGCAGGAAACTCTCAGAAATTGCTTCTTGAACGAGAGCTGCCTGATGAATACCTGGGTCTTATCGGACTACTGATGTGTCTCCGTGTGATGCAGTGCCATTTGCTGGGTATTTGCCATAAAGATCTTCATACTGAAAACATCATTGTTAACATTCCTGATGATCTCTCACTGCCGCCTGAGGTGTGTCTCATAGATTTCGGATTAGCTGTCTACAATGAATCTGCTCTTGCCCAACTGCCTGATGATGACCCATACCAGACTAAAGGCAGCAAGGTCACCAGCTTCAAAATTGACGTGGCAGACTTGGGCTTCCTCCTTTGCTATGAAATATGTGCCAACATGGAGGCAGAAGCTCCCCAGTCTGTCCGTCTGATGGCCGTGGACGCCTCCCTGGGGACATTGACTTTGGATGATCTGATCACTGGTCTAAAGGAGTTCTTTTGATCACAAAGAGAAACGGAAATATCAAAACAGAAATGATACATAAGAATGCATTATCTCACTCGTCGATATGACCTTGATGGCTGCTAGCCTCAGAGGAATGGAACATTCTTGCACCAGTAGTGGAGACAATTGCATCAGCTACGACCTATGGCAGAATCCCACAATGTAGAATTGTGGAAGCTGGCTATTCACTTTGGTAGTTTGGTTGCTCAAAAATAATCTCATAAGTATCATCCATACACTACCTTTGCATGGCAGATGAAAGAAGGTTAGTGATTAGGTCACTACATATGTGGATGTATGGCTTCTCATCCAATGCATCAAAGGGACTCAAAAGTGCTAACACAATAAAGGGTAAATGAAGTGGTGGTGCAGAAGGGAGAGAGGATTTGACTCCCCACACTGCTTCGATGATGTTTGGAGTGAGCCTTGTGGGAGGCTAAGCACCAAGGACCTGAAGTATCCAAAAATTTTATCCTTGGATCTAGTGCACACAAAAGCTTATAACACATACCTGGT
The DNA here is from genome assembly GCF_036320965.1 of Panulirus ornatus. Taxonomy (NCBI): domain Eukaryota; kingdom Metazoa; phylum Arthropoda; class Malacostraca; order Decapoda; family Palinuridae; genus Panulirus; species Panulirus ornatus. The sequence goes on along the minus strand of NC_092224.1, from coordinate 52,214,386 downwards.
TCCTCTGGGAAGATGTCAGATAGCAGGGAAAGGAAGAAGAAAGTGGAAAATGATAGAGGCAGAAAACTGGAAAAATGCTGTTTACAGAGCATTCTAGGGTGCTAGAAAATGCAGCTGACGATCAACAATGGTGCTGTAGTGTGTATTTGGCATACTTCTAATACTGTCTTTAGTTCTGCGTTAATTCTCTCAGGGAACAGGCATCAGAGATATTGATACACAGCTCGACTGTCAGGTATGTGGACTATCATGAAATATAATTATGGTATAACTACATCTAGCTGAAAGTATGGTTACAAAAAACTGAGTATCCGAGAAAACCAACAAGTGCGAACATAACCTACAGTTGTGCTTTTCAGATAAATTGAGGTCAACAACTTAACTACCTTTTATATTTGCATTTCAGTATTTTTTCAGTGATTGATTTATGGACTAACTATGCTGATTTGCTCACCTGAAGTAGAAAATATCCAATACTTCAAGTTACAGACCGCATAAAGCATGCTGATGGGCCTGTTCCAGTATAAAACAGCACAAAGTAAAATTAATTTAAAGAGTACAACAAAAAATGCAAGGTGAAATAGTATGTTTGAAGGTATGTTGGGTTAGCAGAATGAACAGAGTATCAAATAGGGGATATTAGAAAAAGATGTATGGTAGAGGTCAGTAAAGTGGGACTTGAGTGTTAAGAAGGTATGGAAATAAGAGAAGTAAGCAATACTATCACAACATAACTGAGTGTGTGTGGAAGAAATATCAAAATGAAAGCTGAAGGTATGGTGGAAGGACAGAATGAGAAACTGTGTACATAAGGAGTGTGTATGGACAAATCACCTGAAATGTGCAAAAGCTACACTCGTCGTGTAATTAACCAGGGTTTCTGGTTATTCAGATGAATAAAGTTTACTTATGCTGACTTATTTCCATACCCTTCTGTTGAAGGTATAAACAATGGTGTACTTCTCTCAACCATGCTTGTTTCATATTTCCATACCCTTCTGTTGGAGGAATAAACACTGGTGTACTGCTCTTGCCATCAGCCATCCTCATTTCAATCAGTTTGTTGATTAGGGCTCCCATGGGTGTAGACAGAACTGATGAATAAACATAATCAACTGATCATCATCCTGACACTTCTCTCGAAAGTCATATTCCACTACAATACATAAATAGCTCAATTTAGTTTTCAGTTTTTCTTTAAAAAATACGACTGTTCTTCTTGTAATTATTTCTGTCTACAACAAATCCATTCCTATCACTACCCCATCCCACAGGAAACAGCATCGCTACCCCTTGCTTCAGCGAGGAAGAGCCAGAAAAAGTGAAAAATGCCATATTCGTTCACACTCAGTCTCTAGCAGTCATGTGTAATGCACCAAAACCACAGCTCCCTATCCACATTCAGACAGACCCCACAGACCTTTCCATGGTTTACCCCAGACATTTCACATGCCCTGGTTCAGTCCACTGACAGCACGTCAACCCCGGTATACCACATCGTTCCAATTCACTCTATTCCTTGGATGCTTCTCACCCTCATGTATGTTCAGGCCCAAATCACTCAAAATCTTTTTCACTCCATCCTTCCACCTCCAATATGGTCTCCTGCTTCTCACTGTTCCCTTTCCCTCCACCTCTGACACATATATATCCTCTTTGTCAATCTTTCCTCACTCATTCTCTGCATATATCCAAACCATTTCAACACATCTTCTTCTGCTTTCTCAACCACACTCTTTTTATTACCACACATCTCTCTTACCCCTTCATTACTTACTTGACCAAACCACCTCACACCACATATTGTTCTCAAACATTTCATTTCAAACACATCCACCCTCATCCGTACAATCCTATCCAAAGCCAATGCCTCACAACCATGTAATATTGTGGAACTACTATTCCTTCAAACATATCCATTTTTGTTCTCCGAGATGACAATCTCTCTCTCAACACATTCCTCTCTTCATCACTCCCAGAACCTTTGCCTCCTCCTCCACCCTATTACTCACTTCCACTTCCATGGTTCCATTCGCTGCTAAGTCTACCCTCAGATATCTAAAACACTTCACTTGCTCCAATTTTTCTCCATTCAAACTTACATCCAAGCTAACTTGTCCCTCAACCCTGCTGAACCTAATAACCTTGCTCTTATCTACAAATGATAATATTCTACTCAATACTGAATTTCATTAGTACCTCTTTACAATACATATCCCATTACCCTTATAGTAGTTTTCAAACTCTTTAAAGTTGATAAGCAAGATTTTCCAGTCTCTGCAGTTTGATGAGTTAAAAACTAAAATCAATAGAGTTAAAGCATTGTAAATCAGCATTATTTAGAATTTCTCATTACTGACCACAGCATTCTTCAGTGTTCTTATGCTGATGATAATGATGTCCCAGACTTAACCACAGAGTCATTCAAGCATAATCACTATTAAATGCTAATGATCCTTTCTGACATTTTATGTCTACATGGTACTCTTGAGGATTACTATGATCATTCACAGGTTTATTCAATACAAACTAAAAGCTAACATTTACAGGTATCAAAAAACATATTATGTGAAACAGCTAAGAAGTAATGACATTAGTGTCGATGCACTTTAAACTTACCGGGTCCTGTGGTGTTTGCAGGAGTAAGCGCTTGGTCAGTGGCTGTGATCATGGTTCCACACTTTACACTCTTGTTGAAAGGTATTAATATCAGCATTTTGCTAAGATTTCCAATCCTTCACATAATCCAGAATAAAGTCATCAATACTTGTACATATGAATATGTTTTCCATATTCTGCTGCAGTGAAAAATGAATCATTAGAACTAATAAAATGATAAAAAATATGGATACACAGACGGCTGACTGCATATTTTCATAGTCTGACATCTAATCATGAGGACAATTTACCTCGTGAGAAAAAGGGTAAGGTCAGTCTGTATGTCAAAGGAAGTAGTGATAATTATTCAACAATCAAAGAACATCAACTTCTATTTGAATATCAAAAAGCATTATGAAGGTAGAAACAGAGCTTGTCCTTTTTCCCACCAATGGTTCATCTCTTAAGCCACATTCAAAATGTGGCACATTTGATGTTATGTAGCACACTATCAAACTCACTCCATTGCCCTTCTTAAATTATTGCATATCCATTCCTCTGGTTTCTGTTGTTATCATTTCCTTTTCCTTATCTACTTTCAAAAATTTTTTCCCAATTACAATTAAGAAACAGTTAATTCACTAACATGACAGAAAAATCAACGTGTAGAATTCTCACTGTTTATGTTTGTTTAGTGAGGTAGTAGAAAAAGGTGTTAAGAGGGAGAAAGTGATAAAGAGTTGAAACAAAGCAAACAGACTTAACATGAACCTGTAGAAAGTACATCTCGGAGCAAGGAATAAAAATAAATCACTTCAGCTTCACACTATACACAGTACTCTTCCATAAATCACAACATTTATGAGTGGTAGTTTAACCAAAATTTCTTTACCATAAACATACTACCTTGGAAGATATAAAGATCAACCCTCATAATACATATAGTTTTTTTCTTACACAATAATTCTTCTGCTGGACTACCTGATAGGTTGCAACATATTCTCAAGCCCTACATCCTTTAAGGCCTATTATTATTCATTAGTTCAGAGTCCCTGTTTGTACATTCTGTTTTGTGTAACCCTAACATTATCACTCACTTTTCAAGACAGTTTCACACAATTTATGCAGTCTTTGACTGCTTCATCAATGTAATGATCAAATAAACTAGGCAAAATCTACTGTATGCATCACTCAACTCTATATATAAGAATGGCTATTTCAAGCATGTAAAGGATGGCAAGGTAAGTTCATTTGGTTTGAAGCTACATAATATGAAGGTAATAAGAGAATCCACCAATGCCATATGCAATTTCTGTTTGTGTTAGGCTTTAACAGGACATAATCCATGCTTGAAGTGAGGGATGGACAATTTCTGAATTATTCATTATGTAAAAAACAGTGCTCAAACACCCAGTATTTTTGATATTTGACATGATCAATTTCCCCAAGCATTTCAGATAACATAAGTTTTAATGTACTGGAAATATTTCAGAACAGACCCATCTGTCTTATCAGAAAATTCTCTTCTTTCAAGCAATCGGGAAACATTTCCAACTGTATGATAAGACTCTGCTGGAGTAACATGAATTATATTTGATATTGTCCTGGAAACATCCCTACTGCATGATCATGAACCTACATAACACACTGTTCCCTGAGTCATTCATGGCATGCACTATCGCCTCAAACCCCATACCAATATCTGGTAAATTTTCAGTAAATTTCATCTAGATCTTATGGTCTGCTGGCCATAACCAGATTGCAAAGTAATTTCATCCAGCCCACGAGTGCATGGCATTATACAATCCAATTTTTCCTTTTCTTTTTCCTTCAGTTTTAAAAACAAACTGGTATTACTAGCAAAATAACATGTAGTTTGTATCAAGCACATTGCTCTGTTCAAGGGCATTCCGGTCCCAACCATGTAATATATACATATAGACTGCACTTAACACAGGGCTAGATTCTGCCACTGTATGTATCAGTTATCCATGAAAAGGACAGGTAAGTGGCTGTGTGGTGCTATTTGTCAACAGTATACCTGTTGTTGTCATGACAATGACACTGATATCAAGACACATTATGGTGTAGTCTATTACAAAAAAGTGGAAGGTTTATGGTGAACGAATCGCTTGATGTATTCAGAATCTGTCATAGAGATGAAAGAATACAATAATCACCATCACTACACATCAAAACACGCAAGAAAAGAAAATGAAATTAAGGAAAGCTCCAAAAAGACAGAGTAGCTTCATTGATGAAAAGGTATGATGAACAAATTGAAGGACATCTAGAAAAACAAAGTAGCTATGTTGAAGAAGTACAGTGTACAAAAAGATTTGTTCACCGAAATTAATACCAACGCTGAAGTTAAGGCATACAAAAGTAAGTTATACTGTCTGTGAACTATCTCCTAATGATTCAAGTCACATGCTGATTGGGAGTTTGTAAGAAGAAGTCTTGTAACTGCAGCAGAACTTTTCCATCCGAAAATGAAAGATATTTTCCATAACTAGTCTCACAGCAAACAGTTATACAGAGGGCTGATGTGGCAGACAACATAAAGAAACAAATAATGGACACAATGAATAAATCTAATCTTATTCTATATGTATGGATGAATCTACAGATGTCGGTGACACAGCTTAGCTTGCCATTTTTGTACATGACGAGATTTCAATTTCTGAAGTAAACAAGAAGTAATGCAGTTAACTAACATGAAAGGTACCACTATGGATGAAGATGTACTCAATGAAGTGATGGATACATTTCTAAAACACAGTTTAAAGTTACCGAAAGTCATTGGTATAAGAACAGATAGAGCTCCAGCTCTGGTTATATTTGATAAAGGTGCCACTGCAAAATTTGAAGCTGAATGAGAGAAAGAAGGATGGATTTCTTAAGACAGCTGTTTTGCATTGAACTTCATTACTTCCGAGGAAACTTGTAACCTAAAAGAATCAAAGTGAATCATGTAATACCACTTGTTATTTCTACTGCTAATTATATCAGAGTATATGCTCTTCATCATGGGCAATTTAAACATCTTTTATTTAATCATGCATTCTTGGTTCAGAATACCATGTCATCACGTATCATCATGAAGTGCAAGAGCTAATCAGAGGAACTCTAATAAGATTTCATGATGTTTTTGAAGGGTAAAAGTGCTCATGGTTGTGCAATGGAAGCCAGTACAAGAATCATACAGGAATAACTGGTTTTTAGACTTAGCTTTTTTAGATTTGATTGCTCATCTCTATGAATGTACATTAAGACTCGGGGAAAAGATCAGCTGTTAAGTCTTGCTGATCACATCAAAGTATAGAAAATAATCAATGTTTATGGAGAAATCAATTATCAAAAAAACAATACGATTCATTTTACATCGCTTGCAGCACATGCCACCAATAAACAAAGTATGATGATGTACGTGCTTTAATAGATTAACTTGAATCAAGGTTTGCTAATATACATGCTTGCAAAATGGAAGTACAAATATTTGCTTTTCTATTTGCTTGTCAAGCTGTTGATAATGACACAGCTCCTCAAGAGCTATAAAATGGAAGTTAGATTTGCAGTGCAACAGTGAACTAAAAACAAGTGTACTGGTATTAATCTACTTGAATTCTACAAACTGTTTGTGTTACCACAAATGTACCCTAAGCATATTTCACATGAATTGATAATATCTGTCTTCCCTAGTACTTACACCATGAACAGTTAACTAAAAAAACAAACACGGTTAAACATAAAAGGTGGTGTTCTTACTGATGTTCACCTAATCAACAGTCTTCACATTGCCTGTTCAAAGATGAAAACATTTTGTTGAAGTTTTCAAGACACTTTAGTGCCATGCATCACATTGACAATCCTGTCATCCAAAAGTTTATGTTAGCAGTTATAGGTAAACAGATAGATGTTTGAGAAAAAAATTGTATGCATTGCCTGATTACAACTCTTTTCTGTAATTATACTGTAGTTGTACATTACCTGATTACAAGTCTCTTCTGTAACTGAATTACCATGAAAGTTCTGAATCTATCAATATAGTGATCAAATATGGCTCATTCAGTCACAACAGTACAGTACAAAGTCACACACAGAAACTCACAAATAGGGCCCAAATACGGTCACAATAATAAAATGGCCAACTCAAAAAAGTCTGGCCACGCCTGATCTCGATTAACAGACGTAAGCCATTATGACTCCAGGTTTCCTTTTGTATTACTGCTGTACTTACAGGAGTTCCCCTTTGATCTTCAGGTGAAAACATTAGCAAATTTTCCATATGCAAACACAGTAATGAGAAGTTTGTATATCGATAATTTCAACTTCAACTGGCTTCACACATAATGACAATGCTTAACAGTTTTTTACTAAATGTTTTACCTCATTAATCTGCAAGAAAGGTGCAAGAGGTGAAAAAGAGGGCAAATGAGAGTTGTGTTGAGAAAGTATCATTAAATTTTAAGGAGAATAAAAAGATGTTTTGGAAGGAGGTAAATAAAGTGCATAAGACAAGGGAACAAATAGGAACTTCTGTGAAGGGGGCAAACGGGGAGGTGATAACAAGTAGTGCTGATGAGAGAAGGAGATGGAGTGAGTATTTTTAAGGTTTGTTGAATGTGTTTGATGATAGAGTGGCAGATGTAGGGTGTTTTGGTTGAGGGGTGTGCAAAGTGAGAGGGTTAGGGAAAATGATTTGGTAAACAGAGAAGAGGTAGTAAAAGCTTTGCGGAAGATGAAAGCTGGCAAGGCAGAGGGTTTGGATGGCATTGCAGTGGAACATATTAAAAAAGGGGGTGACTGTATTGTTGACTAGTTGGTAAGGTTATTTAATGTATGTATGTGAGGTGCCTAAGGATTGGAGGAATGCTTGCATAGTGCCATTGTACAAAGGCAAAGGGGATAAAAGTGAGTGCTCAAATTACAGAGGTATAAGTTTGTTGAGTATTCCTGGGAAATTATATGGGAGAGTATTGATTGAGAGGGTGAAGGCATGTACAGAGCATCAGATTGGGGAAGAGCAGTGAGTTTTCAGAAGTGATAGAGGATGTGTGGATCAGGTGTTTGCTTTGAAGAATGTTTGTGAGAAATACTTGGAAAAGCAAATGGATTTGTATGTAGCATTTATGAATCTGGAGAAGGCATATGATAAGAGTTGACAGAGATGCTCTTTTGAAGGTATTAAGAATATATGGTGTGGGAGGCAAGTTGTTAAAAGCAGTGAAAAGTTTTTATCGAGGATGTGAGGCATGTGTACGTGTAGGAAGAGAGGAAAGTGATTGGTTCTCAGTGAATGTAGGTTTGTGGCAGGGGTGTTTGATGTCTCCATGGTTGTTTAATTTGTTTATGGATGGGGTTGTTAGGGAGGTGAATGCAAGAGTTTTGGAAAGAGGGGCAAGTATGCAGTCTGTTGTAGATGAGAGAGCTTAGGAAGTGACTTAGTTGTTGTTCACTGATGATACAGCGCTGGTGGCTGATTCATGTGAGAAACTGCAGAAGCTGGTGACTGAGTTTGGTAAAGTGTGTGAAAAAAGAAAGCTGAGAGTAAATGTGAATAAGAGCAAGGTTATTAGGTACAGTAGGGTTAAAGGACAAGTCAGTTGGGAGGTATGTTTGAATGGAGAAAAACTGGAGGAAGTGGGGTGTTTTAGATATCTGGGAGTGGATTTGGCAGTGGATGGAACCATGGAAGCGGAAGTGAATCATAGGGTGGGGGAGGGGGTGAAAGTTCTGGGAGCATTGGAGAATGTGTGGAAGTCGAGAACATTATCTCGGAAAGCAAAAATGGGTATGTTTGAAGGAATAGTGGTTCCAACAATGTTATATGGTTGAGGGGCGTGGGCTATGGATGGATTTGTGCAGAGGAGGGTGGATGTGCTTGAAATGAGATGTTTGAGAACCATATGTGGTGTGAGGTGGTAAGAGAGATGTGTGGTAATAAAAAGAGTGTGGTCGAGAGAGCAGAAGAGGGTGTTTTGAAATGGTTTGTTCACATGGAGAGAATGAGTGAGGAAAGATTGACCAAGAGGATATATGTGTCAGAGGTGGAGGTAATGAGAAGTGGGAGACCAAATTGGAGGTGGAAAGATGGAGTGAAATAATTTTGAGTGATCAGGGCCTGAACATGTAGGAGGGTGAAAGGCGTGCAAGGAATAGAGTGAATTGGAACAATGTGGTATACCGGGGTTGACGTGTTGTCAATGGATTGAAGTAGGATGTGAAGCGTCTGGGGTAAACCATGGAAAGTTCTGTGGGGCCTGAATGTGGAAAGGGAGCTGGTGTTTTGGTGCATTATTACATGACAGCTAGAGACTGAGTGTGAACGAAAGTGGCCTTTGTTGTCTTTTCTTAGCGGTACTTCGCGCATGAGGGAGGAGGGAGTTGTTATTTCATGTGTGGCGAGGTGGCGATGGGAATGAGTAAAGGCAGACAGTATGAATTATGTACATGTGTATATATGTATATGTCTGTGTGTGTATATATATGTATACGTTGAGATGTATAGGTATGTATATTTGCGTGTGTGGATGTGTATGTATATACATGTGTATGTGGGTGGGTTGGGCCATTTTTTCATCTGTTTCCTTACGCTACCTGGCTAACGCGGGAGACAGTCACAAAGCAAAATATAAATAATATATATATTTTCACAATTGTTTACTGTTTCCTGCATAAATGTGACAGCACTAAGAACAGATGAAGAAATGGACTCGTTTGCTAATGTCATCTATTATCTTAAACCTACACAGTATTTTATATTCTTGTGTTTAATGGCACAGTGTTCCTTTTCCCCACAAAACACGTTACATATATTTTACTAGTGTCAACACAAGCTATTCCATATTTCCACCCATATTTCTATCCTAGTCTCAACCTAGCTAATGTAATATTCTTACACCTAATAATCTTTCATATGTATTATATTCTGCACCTCTATCTAGGATCATATGACCTTATGCTCCTACTGTCTTCTTCTCTAATAGTTTCTTTTCTCTAAATTTTCTTTTAACAATTTTCTTACACTTTTCCATATGCTTATATACAGAATAATAAAAATCAAACTCTGAAAGAGACATTGACAACAGTGGAATAAATGTCTCATGACAAACTGAAATGAAAGGGTGCTATACAAGAAAGATGTGCTTTTTCAGGAAATTAAGGATACTGTTAATAAACAAAAGAAGTGTTACATTCCTCTTGATACTTGTACATGTTGGACTGGTTGGAAATGAATTGGCTGATACATCCATCCTTTGCCACAATATCAGCCAATTCATTTCCAACCAATCCAACATGTGCAAGTATCCAGAGAAATGTAACACTTCCTTTGTACCTTGTACCCTTAACAATATGCTTAATTTTCTGGGTAACCACATCCTTCTTTATAGCATTTTATCATTTCATTTTGTCATGAAGCATTTGATCTATTCAGAATTCAAATGCAGCGTTCTGTATACTGTATACATATATACATTTCCATCACCGTGATGCAAACATTATAATTTCCACTTATCAAACCAGTGCAATACTAAGACAAGTCCTTCAGAGCACTCCCTGCTTGGCTCCTTCTACTACAGAACATACAGGAGGATGAAAAGCAAGCATGGGATACAGTGAATTTGAATGATATGGTATACATTCACTCAATGGACTGAACCAGAGTATGTGAAATGGCTGTGGTACACCATGGAAAGGTTCATGGGGCCTGCCTAAGGAGAGGGGGCTGTGGTTTTGGTGCATTACACATGACAGCTAGAGAATTGATGTGGGTGAATGTGGCCTTTCTTTCTTTGTTCCTGGTGCTAGCTCACTAACACAGGAAATGGCAATCGAGTTGAAAAAAATTAGAAGCCATTTAGGTATGAACTTACAAACTCCAACATTTAACCTTTTCTCCTCTAAACAGATATTTACATAAACCAAGCAACTCTTCTGGTTGTAAATTAATGCACCACTGAGGTTGTGCCTCTGCTTCCCACTGAGCCTTGAGGAGTTGCTAAGGTAGCAGTGCAAGAGAAATTTCTCCCCATATTCAGTCACACACAATGACAGCACATTCCCAAAAGCTTTCTAAGAAGGATACTGAACAGCTTTTAGCTAGATTTATGGGACCATGTAGCTGATCTTACTTTGATGTTTTTGCTAATGATCATGAGAGAGGTGAAGTGGGGAGGATTGCAATAACTTACAAAGGGGCCTAGATGTGAGATATATGATGAATAGAATTCAAACCAAGTAAATGAAAAGTAATGGAGATGGCACACAATGAAAAAAGACCTCAACATGAATATCATTCAGCAGAAAATAAGCTGGAGGAATCTGCGAGTGAGCAAGACTTGGAAGTTGACACTGTACCTAACTTGTTGTCAGCATCCCACATTAGGAAAACCCTAAAGGGAATGAGATGTCTGCTCGCAAATATTTTAACAACATTCAAGAATATGGATGAGGAATTATTTACTAAGCTTTTTACATCCTACTTTTGTCTAAATCTAGAATATGCTTGTAGGGTCAGTCACCACACTAAAGAAGCACAAAGATATAACAGAAAAAGTGCAATAGAGGACAACAAGGATGGTATCAGAATTAAGAGAGCTGATTCACAGGGAAAGGCTAGAGGCCTTTAATATGTCTACCATGGAGGAGAGGACCGTGTAGAATGACCTGATCATATGTCTTAAGTTATTAAGACAGACTGATCATGTACATAGTGAAGGTTATTTGAAAGGTATTGGGATAGAACAACCAGGGGATGTTACATGAAATAAAGCAAGAAACATGGTAAAAAAAGACATAATGAAGTACTTTTATAGTAAATGAGTGGTGGAAAATGGAATGAATACACTTAAAAAGGACATGATCACAATTTAGCCAGCAAGCAAAAGTTTTAAAGATTTTAAAAATGTACAAAAAGTACAAAGAGATGGGGTCCAAGAGTGTAGAACTCCCTTCCAGTACAGTACAAATAGGTACTTACAACCAACCACACACACACACACACACACACACACACACACACACACACACACACACACACACATACATACATACATACACATACACACACACACACACACACACACACACACACACACATACAAATATGTAAGGAAATGAATGAAAAGTTCAAAAATGTTTTCATTTTGGAAGAAAATAACTGACTAGCAGTACCAAGGTGGGGTGGGGGAGGGAGGGAACATAGCAATCAACAGAATTCTCAATCAGGATATTACAACCTAATACATATAAAACCAATAGTCTTGCAAAAGTCTCACTATACACGTAGAAAATATGAGCAAAAGCACATGCTAGAGAGCACTAGGAATGTTATGCCAATCTTTCAGGAGAATCAGGAAAGTGCAGTGAACTACAGGCCAGTCTCACAAACAAATGTAGTTTACTAGTAAAACTTTAAAAAGAGGTAATCAAAAGCAAACAAACGACCACTTGCTAAGAAGCTTTCTAACAGGGAGACAACATGGTTTTAGGCATGTCATGCATAACCAGTCTTTTAGACTTCTACGGTAGGGTGAGGCCCACCTTAAATGAGAGAAAGGGATGGGTAAACTGTGTGTACTTGCACTGCAGAAAGCCTTTGGCACAGTTCCTCATTGCAGGAACAGGGGTAAGGCATCTTCACTAGAAAGAAGACCACTTTACTAGAAGGGAACAATGAACACAAGTAAGAGATACATCCTGAAAGTGAGCTGGAGTTATACCTTACATGTCACAGAGCCCACTGATGTTCTTTGTGTATGCAAGTGACTTGCCTGATGGACTGAAATTATATCTAAACATGCTTGCAGATGCCGCAAAGAACATGAGGGAAAGAGAATGATGACAATTCCATCAGCCTTCAGAGGGTCCTGGACAAACTACAAAGCTGGTAAGATGAATGAATGATGAGATTCACTCCAAGTAAGTGCAAGATGATGAGGATGGGATAGTGAAAGGACTCACTATGATTACCTGATGGGATATAAATTACAGGAATCTACATGTGAAAGAGATCAAAGTGTCAACATTGTGCCTAATTTCTGTGAAAAAGAAAACAAACTGTCTATTTCTAACCCCTGTTCCCTCTGGAACTTACATCAATATGGTGGCCACAACAAAAGTTTCCACTTATCCCTGTCCTTACATGCCTCAATTGTATATGCCATTCAACACATTCTTACAAGTGCCATTTCTTCCTCTTACACAAACCCTTTGAATCATCCTGTCACACACTTTCCTTGTAAACACCCCATCTTGCATTCTTTCCACAAACCAAACCACCTCAAAGTGTTATGAATCAACAACTCTACAATTCATTCCCTGATATACTAAATCTCTCATACAACCCTTCTTTTCTTTATTCATTTCATCCAGTCATACCACATGCTCCTCTCAAATAAAGCACTCTCACAGCATGGATTCTTGACTCATTCCATATCCATGTTTCAGTTGTATTGATCTGGGTTATGAGGGCTATGCTGACCCTTAATCCTTTCTTTATTTCCATACTTACAACTCTACCTTTCATTACTCTATTCAGGGATCTGATAACTCTTAATTTGTACTGCTCTTTCCCTTGTCTCTCTTTCTGTATTATCAAACTTACGCAAAAGAGCTCCTAAACACTTAAATTACGTCACCTCCTCCATTCATTTTACCTTCATTTCTACAACACAATTTAGTACACTCTTCTGTCACTCTACAGGGCTTTGCAAAATCTATACTTTCACTCTGTTTCCTTTCAAACATAATTACTCCACTTTTACTCTCATTTAACTTGAACAGATTATGCTTACACATATCATAAAACTAGTACCTATAACCTTCTAAAACGCCTCTCAACTCTCACCTGACAACACAGTATCATCCGAAAACAGGCTCCATCACACTCATCTCTGCATCTCCTTTCCTTAGCTTTCCTTTCATATGTGTTATTACTATATACACAATATGTTAAAAAGCCAACGTGACATTATACAGCTCTCCCTCTTACCCACATATATACCGAAACTTTTACTCAATTCTCCATCTTTTCTCACACATGTATTCTGAAATACACACATATATCCCTGGGGATAGGGGTGAAAAAATGCTTCCCATGTATTCCCTGCGTGTCGTTGGTAATCAGAAGAAGGAGTCAAGCGAGGAGTACTCATCCTTCTCGAAGGCTCAGATTGGGGTGTCTTACTGTGTGTGGATGTAACCAAGATGAGAAGAAAGGATAGATAGATAGTATGCTTGAGGAAAGAAACCTGGATTTTTTGGAACTGAGGAAAAGAGGCTCAATGGTAAAGGGTAAGAGTGTTTTGGGAATGTCTTGGGAGTGAAGTCAGGGGTTGGAGAAAGGACAAGAACTAAGGAAGGAGTAGCACTACTCCTAAAGCAGGAGTTGTGGTAGTGTAAGATAGAGTGTAAAAAAGTAAATTTTAGATTGATGTGGGTAAAATGGAAAGTGAATGGAGAGAGATATGTGATTATTGATGCCTATGCACCTGGTCATGAGAAGAAAGATTATGAGATGCAAGTGTTTTGGGAGCAGCTGAGTGAGTGTGTAAGCAGCTTTGATGCATAAGAGCGGGTTATAGTGATGGGTGATTTAAATATGAAGGTGAGCAATGTGGCAGTTTAGGGTATAATTGATGTACATGGGTTGTTCATTGTTGTGAATGGAAATGGTGAAGAGCTTGTGGATTTTTGCACTGAAAAAGGACTGGTGACTGGGAATACCTGGTTTAAAAAGAGAGATATACATAAGTATAAGTATGAGAGATGGTCAAAGGGGGTTACTGGATTACATGTTAATTGATAGGCGGGTAAAAGAAAGACTTTTGGATGTTAATGTCCTGAGAGGGGTAGCTGGAGGGATGCCTAATCACTATCTTGTGGAGGCAAAGGTTAAGATTTGTAAGGGTTTCCAGAAAAAAAGTGATAATGTTGGGGAGAAGAGATTGTTGAGAGTAATTGAGCTTGGAAAGGATATTTGTATGAGGAAGTACCAGGAGAGATTGAGTATAGAATGGCAAAAGGTGAGAGCAAATGACGTGAGGGGAGTGGATGAGGAATGGGATGTATTTAGGGAAGCTGTGATAGCTTGCGCAAAAGATGCATGTGGCATGAGAAAGGTGGGAGGTGGGTAGATTAGAAAGGGTAGTGAGTGATGGGATGGAGAAGGAAGGTTGTTAGTGAAAGAGAAGAAAAAGGTGTTTGGACGATTCTTGCAGGGAAGTAGTGAAAATGACTGGGAGATGTATAAAATAAAGTGGCAGGAGGTCAAGAGAAAGGTGCAAGCATTGAAAAAGAGGGCAAATGAGAGTTGGGGTGAGAGAGTGTCATTAAATTTATGGAGACTAAAAAGATGTTTTGGAAGGAGGTAAATAACGTGCATAAAACGAGAACAAAGGGGAACATCGGTGAAGGGGGCAAGTGGGCAGGTAATAACAAGAAGTGTTGCAGTAAGTATTTTGAAGGTTTGCTGAATGTATTTGATGTTAGAATGACAGATATAGGGTGTTTTGGTCGGGGTGGTGTGCGAGGTGAGAGGGTCAGGGAGAATGATTTGGTAAAGAGAGAAGAGGTAGTGAAATCTTTGCAGAAGATGAAAGCCGGCAAGGTGATGGGTTCGGATGGCACTGCAGTGGAATTTATCAAAAAAGGGGGTGACTGTGTGGTTGACTGGTTGGTAAGGATATTCAGTGTATGAATGGATCATGGTGAAGTGCCTGAGGATTGGCGGAATGCATGCATAGTGCCATTGTACAAAGGCAAAGGGGATAAAGGTGTGTGTTCAAGCTAAAGAAGCATATGTTTGTTGAGTATTCCTGGGAAATTATATGAGAAGGTATTGATTGAGAGGGGAAAGGCACGTACAGAGCATCAAACTGGGGAAGAGTAGTGTAGTTTCTGAGGTGGTAGAGGATGTGTGGATCAGGTGTTTGTTTTTAAGAATGTATGTGAGAAATACTTAGAAAAACAGATGGACCGGTAGCATTTATGGATCTGGAAAATTCATATGGTATGATTGATAGAGATGCTTTCTGGAAGGATTTAAGAGTATATGGTGAGGGAGGTAAGTTGCTAGAAGCAGTGAAAAGTTCTTACCAAGGATGTAAGGCATGTGTACAAGTGGGAAGAGAGAGGAGTGATTGGTTCCCAATGAATGTCGGTTTTCGGCAGGGGTGTGTGATGTCTTCATGGTTGTTACTTTGTTTATGGATGGGGTGGTTAGGGAGGTAACTGCAAGAGCTTTGGGGAGAGGGGCGAGTATGCATTCTGTTGTGGATGAGAGGACCAGGGAAATGAGTCAATTGTTTTTTGTTGATGATACAGCTCTGGTGGCTGATTCGGGTGAGAAACTACAGAGGTTGGTGACTGAGTTTGGAAAAGTGTGTGAAAGGAGAAAATTGAGTTAATGTGAATAAGAGCAAGGTTATTAGTATTAGGCTCAGTAGGGTTGAGGGATAAGTTAGATGAGTTATAAGTTTGAATGGAGAAAAATTAGAGGATGTTAAATTTTTTAGATATCTGGGAGTGAACTTAGCTGCAGATGGGACCATGGAAGTGGAAGTGAGTTACAGGAGTAGAGGAGGGGAAAAGGTTCTGGGAGCGATGAAGAATATGTGGAAGGAGAGAACATTATCTCATAGAGCAAAAATGGGTGTGTTTGAAGGAATAGGGGTTCCAACAATGTTATATGGTTGCAAGGCATGGGCTATAGATAAGGTTGTATGGAGGAGGGTGGATGTGTTGGAAATGAAAAGTTTGAGGACAATATGTGGTGTGAGGTGGTTTTATCTACTAAGCAATGGAAGGGTAAGAGAGATGTGTGGAAATAAAGAGTATTTTTGTGGGAGCAGAAGAGGGTGTGTTGAAATGGTTTGGGCATATGAAAAGAATGAGTGAGGAAAGACTGACAAAGAGGATATATGTCAGAGGTGGTGGGAAGAAGGAGAAGCAGGAGACCAAATTGGAGGTGGAAGGATGGAGTGAAAAAGATTTTGAGTGATCAGGGCCTGAACATACAGAAGGGTGAGAGGCATGAAAGGAAATGAGTGAATTGGAATGATGTGGTATACCAGCGTCAAAGCGCTGTCAATGGATTGAACCAGGGCACGTGAAACCTCTAAGGTAAAGTACGGAAAGGTCATTGGGGCCTGGATGTGGAAAGGGAGCTGTGGTTTTGGTGCATTACACAACAGCTAGAGACTGAATGTGAACAATTGTGGCCTTTCTGTCTTTTCCTTGTCTAACTTTGCTGGGGAGGGTTGGGGGGAGGGGGGACGTTGCTATTTCCTGTGTAGTGGGGTGGTAATGGGAATGGATGAAGGCAGCTAGTATAATTATATTCATTTGTATTGTTATTTATTTTGCTTTGTCGCTGTCTCCCGCGTTAGTGAGGTAGCGCAAGGAAACATATGAAAGTATGGCCCAACCCGCCCACATACACATATATATACATACACGTCCACACACGCAAATATACATACCTATGTATCTCAACGTATACATATATATACACACACAGACATATACATATATTCACATGTACATAATTCATGCTATCTGCCTTTATTCATTCCCATCGCCATCCCGCCACATGTGAAATAACATCCCCCTCCCCCCCGCGTGTGCATGACGTAGCGCTAGGAAAAGACAACAAAGGCCACATTCGTTCACACTCAGTCTATAGGTGTCATGTATAATGCACTGAAACCACAGCTCCCTTTCCACATCCAGGCCCCACAGAACTTTCCATGGTTTACCCCAGACACTTCACACGCCCTGCTTCAATCAACTGACAGCACGTCGACCTCAGTATACCACATCGTTCCAGTTCACTCTATTCCTTGCACGCCTTTTACCCTCCTGCATGTTCAGACCCCGGTCACTCAAAATCTTTTTCACTCCATCTTTCCACCTCCAATTTGGTCTCCCACTTCTCCTCGTTCCCTCCACCTCTGATACTTACATCCTCTTGGTCAATCTCTCCTCACACATTTTCTCCATGTGCCCATACCATTTCAAAACACCCTCTTCTGCTCTCTCAACCACACTCTTTTTATTACCACACATCTCTCTTACCCTATTATTACTTTCTCGATCAAACCACCTCACACCGCATATTGTCCTCAAATATCTCATTTCCAGCACATCCACCCTCTTCCACACAACTCTATCTATAGCCCACGCCTACGCACCCATATATCATTGTTGGAACCACTATTCCTTCAAACATACCCATATTTGCTTTCTGAGATAATGCTCTCGACTTCCACACATTTTTCAATGCTCCCAGAACTTTTGCCCCCTCCCCCACCCTATGATTCACTTCCGCTTCCATGGTTCCATCCGCTGCCAAATCCACTCCCAGATATCTAAAACTCTTCACTTCCTCTAGTTATTCTCCATTCAAACTTACCTCCCAATTGACTTGTCCCTCAACCCTACTGTACCTAATAACCTTGCTCTTATTCACATTTACTCTCGGATTTCTTTCACACACTTTACCAAACTCAGTCACCAGCTTCTGCAGTTTCTCACACAAATTAGCCACCAGTGCTATATCATCAGCGAACAACAACTAACTCACTTCCCAAGCTCTCTCATCCACAACAGACAGCATACTTGCCCCTCTTTTCAAAACTCTTGCATTCACCTCCCTAACAACCCCATCCATAAACAAATTAAACAACCATGGAAACATCACACACCCCTGTCGCAAACCGACATTAACTGAGAACCAATCACTTTTCTCTCTTCCTACACGTACACAAGCCTGACATCCTCGATAAAAACTTTTCACTGCTTCTAACAGCTTGCCCTCACACCATATATTCTTAATACCTTCCACAGAGCATCTCTGTCAACTCTATCATATGCCTTCTCCAGATCCATACATGCTACATACAAATCCATTTGCTTTTCTAAGTATTTCTCACATACATTCTTCAAAGCAAACACCTGATCCACACATCCTCTACCACTTCTGAAACCACACTGCTGTTCCCCAGTCTGATGCTCTGTACATGCCTTCACCCTCTCAATCAATACCCTTCCATATATAATGGGAATACTCAACAAACTTATACCTCTGTAATTTGAGCACTCACTTTTATCCCCTTTGCCTTTGTACAGTGGCACTGTGCAAGCATTCCTTCAATCCTCAGGCACCTCACCATGATTCATACATACATTAAATAACCTTACCAACCAGTCAACAATACAGTCACCCCCTTTTTTAATAAATTCCACTGCAATTCCATTCAAACCCACTGCCTTGCCGGCTTTCATCTGCAAAGCTTTTACTACCTCTTCTCTGTTCACCAAGTCATTCTCCCTAACCCTCTCACTTTACACACCACCTCGACCAAAACACCTTATATCTGCCACTCTATCATCAAACACATTCAACAAACCTTCAAAATACTCACTCCATCTCCTTCTCACACCACCACTACTTGTTCTCACCTCCCCATTAGCCCCCTTCACTGAAGTTCCCATTTGTTCCCTTGTCTTACGCACTTTATTTACCTCCTTCCAAAACATCTTTTTATTCCCCCTAAAATGTAATGATACTCTCTCACCCCAACTCTCATTTGCCTTCTTTTTCACCTCTTGCACCTTTCTCTTGACCTACTGCCTTTTCCTTTTATACATCTCCCGGTCATTTGCATTGTTTCCCTGCAAAAATATTCAAATGCCTCTCTCTTCTCTTTCACTAATAATCTTACTTCTTCATCCCACCACTCGCTACCCTTTCTAATCTGCAAACCTCCCACGCTTCTCATGCCACAAGCATCTTTTGCGCAAGCCATCAATGTTTCCCTAAATACATCCCATTCCTCTCCCACTCCCCTTACGTCCTTTGTTCTCACCTTTTATGTTTATGTCCATGTATGTATATGTACATTGAAATGTATATGTATGTATATTTATGGGCGTTTAGGTTTTTTTTTTTTTTTTATACTTTGTCGCCGTCTCCCGCGTTTGCGAGGTAGCGCAAGGAAACAGACGAAAGAAATGGCCCAACCCACCCCCATACACATGTATATACATACGTCCACACACGCAAATATACATACCTACACAGCTTTCCATGGTTTACCCCAGACACTTCACATGCCTTGATTCAATCCACTGACAGCACGTCAGCCCCGGTATACCACATCGCTCCAATTCACTCTGTTCCTTGCCCTCCTTTCACCCTCCTGCATGTTCAGGCCCCGATCACACAAAATCTTTTTCACTCCATCTTTCCACCTCCAATTTGGTCTCCCTCTTCTCCTTGTTCCCTCCACCTCCGACACATATATCCTCTTGGTCAATCTTTCCTCACTCATCTCTCCATGTGCCCAAACCACTTCAAAACACCCTCTTCTGCTCTCTCAACCACGCTCTTTTTATTTCCACACATCTCTCTTACCCTTACGTTACTCACTCGATCAAACCACCTCACACCACACATTGTCCTCAAACATCTCATTTCCAGCACATCCATCCTCCTGCGCACAACTCTATCCATAGCCCACGCCTCGCAACCATACAACATTGTTGGAACCACTATTCCTTCAAACATACCCATTTTTGCTTTCCGAGATAATGTTCTCGACTTCCACACATTCTTCAAGGCTCCCAGAATTTTCGCCCCCTCCCCCACCCTATGATCCACTTCCGCTTCCATGGTTCCATCCGCTGCCAGATCCACTCCCAGATATCTAAAACACTTCACTTCCTCCAGTTTTTCTCCATTCAAACTCACCTCCCAATTGACTTGACCCTCAACCCTACTGTACCTAATAACCTTGCTCTTATTCACATTTACTCTTAACTTTCTTCTTCCACACACCTTACCAAACTCAGTCACCAGCTTCTGCAGTTTCTCACATGAATCAGCCACCAGCGCTGTGTCATCAGCGAACAACAACTGACTCACTTCCCAAGCTCTCTCATCCCCATCAGACTTCATATTTGCCCCTCTTTCCAGAACTCTTGCATTTACCTCCCTAATAACCCCATCCATAAACAAATTAAACAACCATGGAGACATCACACACCCCTGCCGCAAACCTACATTCACTGAGAACCAATCACTTTCCTCTCTTCCTACACGTACACATGCCTTACATCCTCGATAAAAACTTTTCACTGCTTCTAACAACTTGCCTCCCACACCATATATTCTTAATACCTTCCACAGAGCATCTCTATCAACTCTATCATATGCCTTCTCCAGATCCATAAATGCTACATACAAATCCATTTGCTTTTCTAAGTATTTCTCACATACATTCTTCAAAGCAAACACCTGATCCACACATCCTCTACCACTTCTGAAACCGCACTGCTCTTCCCCAATCTGATGCTCTGTACATGCCTTCACCCTCTCAATCAATACCCTCCCATATAATTTACCAGGAATACTCAACAAACTTATACCTCTGTAATTTGAGCACTCACTCTTATCCCCTTTGCCTTTGTACAATGGCACTATGCACGCATTCCGCCAATCCTCAGGCACCTCACCATGAGTCATACATACATTAAATAACCTTACCAACCAGTCAACAATACAGTCACCCCTTTTTTTAATAAATTCCACTGCAATACCATCCAAACCTGCTGCCTTGCCGGCTTTCATCTTCCGCAAAGCTTTTACTACCTCTTCTCTGTTTACCGAAATCATTTTCCCTAACCCTCTCACTTTGCACACCACCTCGACCAAAACACCCTATATCTGCCACTCTGTCATCAGACACATTCAACAAACCTTCGAAATACTCACTCCATCTCCTTCTCACATCACCACTACTTGTTATCACCTCCCCATTTACGCCCTTCACTGAAGTTCCCATTTGCTCCCTTGTCTTACGCACCTTATTTACCTCCTTCCAGAACATCTTTTTATTCTCCCTAAAACTTACTGATAGTCTCTCACCCCAACTCTCATTTGCCCTTTTTTTCACCTCTTGCACCTTTCTCTTGACCTCCTGTCTCTTTCTTTTATACTTCTCCCACTCAGTTGCATTTTTTCCCTGCAAAAATCGTCCAAATGCCTCTCTCTTCTCTTTCACTAATACTCTTACTTCTTCATCCCACCACTCACTACCCTTTCTAAACAGCCCACCTCCCACTCTTCTCATGCCACAAGCATCTTTTGCGCAATCCATCACTGATTCCCTAAATACATCCCATTCCTCCCCCACTCCCCTTACTTCCATTGTTCTCACCTTTTTCCATTCTGTACACAGTCTCTCCTGGTACTTCCCCACACAGGTCTCCTTCTCAAGCTCACTTACTCTCACCACCTCTTCACCCCAACATTCACTCCTCTTTTCTGAAAACCCATACAAATCTTCACCTTAGCCTCCACAAGATAATGATCAGACATCCCTCCAGTTGCACCTCTCAGCACATTAACATCCAAAAGTCTCTCTTTCGCACGCCTGTCAATTAACACGTAATCCAATAACGCTCTCTGGCCATCTCTCCTACTTACATAAGTATACTTATGTATATCTCGCTTTTTAAACCAGGTATTCCCAATCATCAGTCCTTTTTCAGCACATAAATCTACAAGCTCTTCACCATTTCCATTTACAACACTGAACACCCCATGCATACCAATTATTCCCTCAACTGCCACATTACTCACCTTTGCATTCGAATCACCCATCACTATAACCCGGTCTCGTGCATCAAAACCGCTAACACACTCATTCAGCTGCTCCCAAAACACTTGCCTCTCATGATCTTTCTTCTCATGCCCAGGTGCATATGCACCAATAATCACCCACCTCTCTCCATCAACTTTCAGTTTTACCCATATTAATCGAGAATTTACTTTCTTACATTCTATCACATACTCCCACAACTCCTGTTTCAGGAGTATTGCTACTCCTTCCCTTGCTCTTGTCCTCTCACTAACCCCTGACTTCACTCCCCAGACATTTCCAAACCACTCTTCCCCTTTACCCTTGAGCTTCGTTTCACTCAGAGCCAAAACATCCAGGTTCCTTTCCTCAAACATACTACCTATCTCTCCTTTTTTCACATCTTGGTTACATCCACACACATTTAGGCACCCCACTCTGAGCCTTCGAGGAGGATGATCACTCCCCGCGTGACTCCTTCTTCTGTTTCCCATTTTAGAAAGTTAATACAAGGAGGGGAGGATTTCCGGCCCCCCGCTCCCGTCCCCTCTAGTCGCTTTCTACGACACGCGAGGAATACGTGGGAAGTATTCTTTCACCCCTATCCCCAGGGATAATATACATATATATATACATATACACACACACACACATACACACACATACGCACATACACACACACACATACACACACATACGCACATACACACACACACACACACATACATATATATACATATGAAAAATGTAAGAAACAATTTAGAAAACAAACTTTTAGCTTGAAATGAATGAAAAAAAATGAATGTCACATAATGGTTCAACCTCTGGCTATGGAAAAGGAAATGTACAATTTATTCACACAAACGTCAATAGCAGTTCTCATCAATTTCACCACTGTATCAATAAGCTTCAATGTCTAAGCTACATTTTTTCTCCAACTTCACTTTTTTCTTGTCAAAAACACCATGCATGAAAACTATCACTCCAGTAACACAACTATAAACATTTACTTCCCCTTTAAAAGTTCTGGGGAAGTCTGTCTCGATACACTGCGGCGAGGCGACGCGACGCTGACACAATCACTGTCACAATATCACTTCTGCCTCCTCAAGTCAATCTCTCAGCCACAGTGCAGGCCTTCATCGTCGAAATCGGTCTTGCCTTCAGACGTCTTATCGATGTCTCTGCTCTCGGTAGCCCTCCTCTCGTTAACTCCCTATATTCCCTCCTTCTCCTCTGGGATCGGGCTGGTAGCTGCAGCAGACACTTGCAGTCGTTCATTTTCGGCAAAAAGTCGAACAACTTGTTGACGTTCAGCATGAATAAATATATTTATATCCGACAACGCAGATCGAAGCTCGATAAGCTCGTGTGTCAGCGATTAAATATGGTACACATAAATAAAATAAAAGATATAATTACAGGCAATGTTCATGAAAAAAATGCACAGTTAATTAGTTCCACAGTCTGTGAGTGTGAGAGATCATTTGTATATCAGTCCTGCAATTTTATGTTTATTTTCGGAGCTCATTAGTCCGGGACTCCCACTGACTCTGCCACAGATAATTTCTTCCCCAAGGAAAGGCAGGACCCCAGCTCCCGAGGGATCGGAACGACCTTCTCGAGTTCTGAGGTCGACTTAGCCAAGCTGTTTGCCTGCTCGTTGCCGTGTATATTGCAGTGACCCACCAGCCACCCAGATCAAGATGATATCTTTTTCACATGAATTTAGTTTATTTATAATATTGCCCTGTAATTCACAGGACTCATTATATTCAGAGCCTATTGCTTTAAGAGCAGAAAGAGAATCAGAAAAAATTATAGCTTTTCTGTGATTTGAAGTAATTATATAGTCTATGGCTCGATCAGTGGCATATAATTCAGCGTAAAATGCAGATGTATGGTTCGGCAAGCGGTATCTGAGGGCACACTCCATCGACCACACACTTGCACCCACACATTCATCCGTCTTGGAGCCACCAGTGTAGAGGTGAACATACGACAAATGGTCGATGATGACCTGACGAAAACGCTGGTGTACCTCTCTCCTCGATGTATGTGCTTTTTTGACTGGAAGCCAGCTCGTCTTTATGTTAATTTTTGAATCCTCCCAGAGGGGTAAGGAAGTCTTGACCAGCGAGTCCACTTCATTCACTTTGATATCGGAGTTCTCACTGAGGAAGTGTATTATGACGGCCAGGGGCCTGACGCCTCTGTTTGACGAGCTGTAAACATTCCAGAATGAGGCGACAATCAGTTGTATTGTTCCTCCGGGCCATCTGAACACCGCTTTGTCACGACAGGATCTCACGTCTTAGTCGGAGAGGAGGTACATGGGCCTCAACTTCCAGTCGTGGAACTCTGGCATCTGAGATACCGAAGATAGCAAGACACATTCTGAGATAAGACACATTCACAAACATTTTTTCTGTATCACATCCATCCTCCTCAGGGTATACTCGCTCGCCGAAGCATACACCTGACAGCCATAGTCTAATCTAGATCTAATTAGGGACTTATAAATCATTAATAAATATACCCTGTCGGCTCCCCAGTAGGAACCCGAAAGGCATTTAAGAATATCTAATCTTTTACTGCAGTTTGTTTTTAGATAGTCAACATGACTTTTCCAATTAAATATTTTATCAAAATTTAAGCCTAGGAATTTAACTATTTCGAAATGGGATCGGGTTGTTGTCTAACGTTAAAAGCAAATTTGGGATATTAATTTTTCGGGTGAAGACAACTGCGATACTTTTGTTGGGTGAAACCAAATTCCCTACTGTAGCGCCCAACGATGAACGGACTCAGCGCAGCTTGAACCCGCTCAGCCGAAAATTGTACACCAGGCGAAGATGTGCCATAGCGCACAATCATCAGCATAAAGTGAGTATCTAAGATCTCGAGGGACGGAAGTTGGAGACAGAATATCATTAATCATAGTAGTAAATAATGTTGGGCTCAGAACGCTGCCTTGCAGCACGTCCGAAGTGACATTGAGTGCTGTAAGTTTCATAGCAAAAGTTCTATTGTTTAAAATCTTTTTTAAAAATATAGGTAAATTAATTAAACCAAAAACATAAAGTTTGCTTAAAATTCCGTTTCGCCATGTCATGTCGAAGGCTTTTTCTAAATCTGAAGATACAGCAACCAAAAAACGCACTTTGCTTAATGACTCTAGTATAGAATGTTCTAGGTGTATTAAATGATCCAGTGTACTTCTGTTACGACGGAAAGCACACTGTTGATCATTTAATAAACCCTTAGATTCTAACAAAAAAAGTAGCCTTCTGTTAACCATTCTCTCCATGACCTTACAAATGCAGCTCGTGAGCGCAGTAGGTCGAAACGAATTTATATTCGTAAAGCGTCCGGAGCCTTTTTCTGATGGGGATGACGTGCGCAAAGTGCCACGAGTTTAGAAACGTTCTAGATGTCCAAATCTAATTGCACAATGCGAACAATTAAGTCAGGTTGGCCTGACTAAGGTGCTGGATTATCCCGCAAGTGATCCCGCTGGGTTCCGGGCTCGAACTTTTACAGGATTTCAGGGCAAGAAGCAGTTGTTTCATTGTAAATATTTTGTTATAATCAAAATTGTCTTCTGTGGCAATGCCTGGTATTTGCAGCTCGGCCTGGCGCTTGTGGTGAAGGAAGCGTGGATCGTAATTGGCCCAACTGCCTCTTTCTGAGAATCTCCTAGCGAGTGTGTTGGTAATGTCCCCCGGGTCGTCGATGATTTGGTCTTGGTGGTGGATTTGCGGAGGAAGTGGCGGCATGTAATTTCTTTTGATTTTATTGATTGTGGACCAGACCTGACTAACTGGTGTGTCCTTGTTCACGGTAGAGACAAAGCCGCGCCAGGAGTCTCGTTTGGCTTGTTTGATAGTTCTTCTTGCCTGAGCCCTCGCATGTTCGTATGCAATAAAGGTTTATCTGAAGGCTTGTTGTCGACCATCCTGTATCTCCTATTGCGCTCACCCAGTGCATTTCGGCAATCTGGTGTCCACCAAGGAACTCTATGCTTTGTGGAAATTGTAGAAACCTTAGGTATAGAGTTCTCAGCAGCCCTCAGTATGGTGGAGGTAACCTTGAGGACTTATGCATCAATATCACCACCGGATATATCAAGGACGGCTTGCCTTGCAAATGACACCCAGGCTGCTTTCTCATAGTTGAATTTAGGCAGAGACGAGACGGGTTGGTGATAATGTCGCATGAGTAAGAAGACAGATCGGGAAATGGTCACTTCCCAGGGAGTCGTCATAAATACCCCAGGTGATGTCGCTGAATATATCTAGCGATTACAAGGATCAATTGCCGAGATATTGCTGGTCCGATCATCTACACGAGTTCCACCACCATCGTTCAGAAGAGCGGGGTTGGCATTAATCATAAGATTAACCATTTGTTCCTCCTGGCGTCTGCCCGGATGCTTCCCCATTGATAATGATGAGCATTGAACTCTTGTAAAACTACTTTACGGTGAGGTAATTGATTAACAAACAAATTTAACTCATCATTAGCACGTGCATTGGAAAAGGAACAATATATTGAACAGATGGCCAGGTATGTGTTATTAGATTTCACTCTACATGCGACAGCGTCTAGAGTAGAATTTAAAGTTACTCTTGTGTGAGGTAAACTTTGGTGTATATAGATAGCTACCCCACGATCCTCGTCTCTTCTATACGGGTGATAGCTGTCTAAAACGGAACAGTCTTCGATTGTGCCGTTTAGAAGGGTCTCTTGTAAACAGATCACGGCTGGCCTATACAGTGCAAGCAACAGTTGTAGTTGTGCTTGATTATGCCTAAGGCATCTACAATTCCACTGGATGATATAGAACGTGTTAGTTTAAGAGTTATTGAACCGACCACTTTTCTTAGCCCGTTTATGTCGGGACTTAGGCGAGTCCCCAGGGGAACATGATCGGTCCCTGGAAGTGGATTTTCTGGTTTTCATCAATTCTATGTCCTCCAACGAAGAGGACCTGTGAATGACAGACCTCCTTGGTGGAGGAACTGGAACGATGACGTGCGACGTAGTTTTTACAAGTCTAGTTAAGTTTAAGGTTACGTTAGTTTTGTTCTCTTTCTGATCTTTAGGGCGGGGAGAGGATGTGGTGTTGGCATAGGATTTGTTGTGGGCTTTGGTTGGAGAATTAGGTGTAGGGTTAGATGGAGCTGGGTTCTTGGCACTGACGGTCAGCATGTCACAAGGAGTCTGCGTCGAGATTGTCCGCATAACCGACTTACATTTCAGAGCCGACGCGTAGGATTCATTAGGTTTAGGAGTCTCATGAGACTCCTTAACCCTCCTCCTAGCCTCGCCATATGAGATGTTGTTTTGCGTCTTAACTTTGCGCACTTCTTTCTCAAACTGAAACCGAGGACAGGCCCTGTCCCAGCTTGGGTGGTTGCCATCACAGTTGACATACATCCTATTAGTCGTAAATCCTCCGCAGTATGACCCTCCGCAGCACACCTCCCGCATTTTGCAGAAAGAGTGCAAGACTTTAAAGGATGACCAAATTTCTGGCATTTAAAACAACGTAGGAGATTCGGAATGTAGGGACGAACTTGACATCGCATGTAACCAATCGAGATATTCTCCGGTAGACGAGATTTTCCGAATGTCAGATTTATCAGGGGAGTTCTACGCCGCTCGCCATTGATAAATTTAGTGATGAACCTGGCAGCGATAACGTTCTCGTATGCCAGTTCCTTCACAGTGTCATCCTCTGACATATTCATGACATCAGTGCAGTAGATGATTCCCCTGCATGAATGCATGGAAATTGGTAACGTGACCACATCATGAGTATGGAACTTCGTCAACTTTAGCAGTTCCGCCAACTGATTCGTCGATTTCACTTTAATCAGCAAGTCACCACTAGCCAGTTTCCTTACCGTTTCAAAGGGCCCAAACCAGCCATCAGTGACCTTCCTGATTAGGAAGGGAATGAGGGAGGCGAGGGTCGTTGCTACGGTCGCATGGGCCAAAACAAAATCCGCATTTTTATTCTTAATAATAGAAGGTTCGTCACCACTACCACCTACGGGGGCAGTGGATGACTTACATGGGTCCATCCTATAAGGGCCTAGCCCCAATTTCTGGGGTGGCAAACCACCCCAGATAATGGAAAAAAAAGCTACCAAAAAAACAAAAAATATCAGGCAAATGTTTTATACACAAAGAGGTTTCAGGGCGGAGCCGGCCGCACAAAGGTAAGGCGGAGTTCTCCTGCGGACACCCGTTAATGAAATATCTATTTTGCACAATACAACCTTATAAAAAGATATTGATAAGTAATAACTTTCAACCAACCTTCAAAGCAAAGCGAGGGTAGTGATAACGCAGGGAGGAATAGCTACCCTTATCTCTGAAAGAACGGCAACAGCTCCGTACTGGTCATTTGCTTGTGCGCGTCTGGACCAACTGATTGTGAAGACGGTATTGTCGTCCATCGATTCCACCGAGGAAGACCTCCTCACTGGAGCCACAGGAACGACGACGTGCGACATAATTTCTTTTGTAAGTTTTACAAAATCTGTCTTGTCCTCTTTCACATTTTTGGGGCGAACAGAGCAGGTGGCTTTTGAGTCTTTGTCGACAGTATCGTCAGAGTTTGTCAGTGTCGGTCTGATTCGTTTGTGGGTTCGTCTGGAGTGGTGGGTCGTGGTTCAGTAGTTCGCGTTGTATACGTGCCAATGGTGACCATGACCGGCTTAGTTTTCACAGCCTTAGCATAGGACTCATTAGGTTTGGGAGTCTGGTGAGTCTCCTTCACCCTCTTCCTTGCTTCACCATATGAAATGTTCTCATTTGCCTTAACTGCGCAGACTTCCTCCTCAAATTTGGACTGAGGACTTTCTCGGTACGAGCTTGGGTGGTTGCCACCACAGTTAACGCATAGTACCACTTTGTCTGTACAATTGTCAGCAACATGGTCCTCGCTGGCACGCATTCCACATCGAGATGAAAGAGTACAAGACTTTTCACCATGACCATACCTTTGGCATTTAAAACATCGCAAGGCGTTTGGTATATAATGTCTCACAGCTACCTTAACATAACCTACGGCAATATTACTTGGCAATTTGGGTTTTCCGAATGTTAGAGTGATCAGGGGGTTCTACGTCGCTCCCCGTCAATAAGTTTTGTAATAAATCTAGCAGCGATCACTTCCTCGTCTGTACCTTCACTATGTCGTCCTCACTCATGCCCATGACATCAGGACAGAAGATTACACCTCTGCATGAGTTCATGGTTACCGGAATGGAAGCCATATCATATGAATGGAACTTTCTCAGCTTATGTAAGTCCGCAACTTGATTTGATGACAACTTTGACAAGGTCACCACTAGCCAGTTTCCTTACCATTTCAACAGCACCAGCTTGGCTGGCCATCAATCACTTTCTTGAAGAGGAAGGGGTTGAGGGAAGCTAGAGTTGTTGAACTGGTCGCATGTAACATTAGAAATTCAGCATTTTTGGACTTAATGTCCAGCATGGGTCGGTTACCCATGGCTTACAAGAGTCCATACCAGTGGGGCTGGGCCCCAGATTCTGGGGTGGCATACCACCCACACAAAAGTTACTTTCACACAAAAGTTACTTTCAACACCTTAACCTCTTCTCTCAAAAAAATGCGAGGCCGCTGATCAGACAGAAAAGCGTCCCTAAGTAGGGCCGGCCGGACGCACCAAGCTGGGTTGAGTTCTCCTGCGGTCACCTCTCAAGTGGCGCACAATTCTGTCCAACCAGCCTTCGTGAGATGTACCAGTGGTCCAGCAACACCAGAAACACCGGTCAACACTCACTTGCCTCACTCTAAACACAAAAACAGAAGAGTAAACACACAGAAATACAAACACAAATAAAATTTGTAGGTGGGAATGAGGGAAATGCTTCACTTAAGCTAAAAGATAAGCTAAGAAACAAAAAAGGTAAATAAGGGAAAGTTTCTTTTACCAGTTCTCGTTCTTGTACTTTATTTTTGTCCATGTTATGATCGATTTTGAGAGATGAATACTTACATTGAAGAACTAAAATATGATAAATGATTAGTGTTTCATCTAGACAGAACTAAATCACATCATCTAACATGTAAGACCAGACATGCTATCTCCAAAAGTTCCCAGACTGCCTTGCTCTTGTCTGTCTTCATCAGTCCCCAGAATTATCTATTTTGATTGCCGTGAAACGTAGAACTGAAAAATAAAAGTAAAATGTGTGAACAAAAGGCAAGTATAAAAAACAGCATCGATCATGGCTTGATGCTGTGTGCATATCTTAAACATCTTCCTTTTTGGCAAGCTGGCCTCACGACGGGTGTAATACAGGCTGATGTAGGGTATAGATGTCACATTCGTGTTTTGTTAATAGTTAAGAGGTCAGGTTTGAGTCAAGTATTTAGTAACAGCTCATGGATAAAGGACATGTAATCACACGCTATGTTAACATACTGATTGTTTTCTTTGGCCATCTGACGTTCTCCCTGTACAGGAAGTCTTTAATGCCCTGCTCTTACACTTTTACTAAGCTAAACGAATTATCAAATTTCTTGAACCCGCTTATTAAGGCATTCATGTCCATCCTGCCTGAGATAGTAAGCGTAAGATTCTTGATACTGTATTATTGATGCAATGTTCATTAATGGAAAAAGACATATCTTTGATGATAACACCTAGTGTTTATTTTATTAGAGAACTGGGCATCCTACTCATAAGGATGTGCTCACATTATTGATGGCAGTAGCCGGTAGGAGCCGTTAATATGGCCATATCATCTCGAGTATGTGAACGGTTGAAGGATAATTTGGTGAAGATCCTTCGGTCTGATGCTCAGAATATAATATCTTTGAGTGTATTTATGTAATGACTCGTTTACACTGTACGGGGAGGGAGTTTTACACTCGAGAGTCCCCGTCTCTTGAACATTTTTAACTTCTACAACATCTAAAGCTTGTGTTTGTTGTTGGTATTTAGACTTTCATCACTTGTCTGATCGTATACCTGAATGTAAGGGTAATGACTTACACCTACTGTACAGGGGGGAAGTTTGACACATATGCACCTCTCTGTTGAGCTTTCTCTGCTGTCTTGCATCCACAATATTTTATGTACCATCAATATATACAATTTCATCACTGCATGTGTTGCGATAACTACTTGTGTCTTAAGGGGACAGTGTCGCCCCGTCTCAACCTTATATAAACAGAAGAGGTAGTGAAAACTTTGTGGAATATGAAAGCCGGCATGGTGGCGGGATTGGATGGTATTGCATTGGAATTTATTAAAAAAAGGGGGTAACTGTGTTGTTGACTGGTTGGTAAGGATATTCATCGTACGTATCGTTCATAGTGAAGTGCCTGAGGATTGGCGGAATGCATGCATAGTGCCACTGTACAAAGGCAAAGGGGATAAAGGTGAGTGTTCAAATTACTAAGGCATTAATTTGTTGAGTATTCCTGGGAAATTATATGGGAGGGTATTGATTGAGAGGGTGAAGGCATGTACAGAGCATCAGATTGGGGAAGAGCAGTGTGGTTTCAGAATTGGTAGAGGATGTGTGGATCAGGTGTTCGCTTTGAAGAATGTATGTGAGAAATACTTAGAAAAACAAATGAATTTGTATGTAGCATTTATGGATCTGGAGAAGGCATATTATAGAGTTGATAGAGATACTCTGTGGAAGGTATTAAGAGTATATGGTGTGGGAGGTAAGTTGCTAGAAGCAGTAAAAAGTTTTCATCGAGGATGTAAGCATGTGTACGAGCAGGAAGAGAAGAAAGTGATTGGTTCCCAGTGAATTTCGGTTTGCAGCAGGGGTGCCTGATTTCTCCATGGATGTTTAATTTGATTATGGATGGGGTTATTAGGGAGGTGAATGCAAGAGTTTTGGAGAGAGGGGCAAGTATGCAGTCTGTTGTGGATGAAAGGGCTCGGGAAGTGAGTCAGTTGTTCGCTGATGATACAACGCTGGTGACAGATTCGGGTGAGAAACTGCAGAAGTTGGTGACTGAGTTTGGGAAAATGTGTGAAAGAAGAAAGGTGAGAGTAGATGTGAGTAAGAGCAAGGTTATTAGATTCAGTAGGGTTGAGGGACAAGTAAATCGGGAGATAGGTTTGAATCGAGAAAAGCTGGAGGAAGTGAAGTATTTTAGATATCTTGGAGTGGATTTGGCAGCGGTTGAATCCATGGAAGCAGAAGTGAGTCGCAGGGTGGGGGAGGGGACGAAGGTTTTGAGAGCGTTGAAGAATATTAGGAAGGCGAGAACGTTTTCTTGGAGAGCAAAACTGGGTATGTTTGAAGGAACAGTGGTTCCAACAATGTTATAAGGATGCGAGGCGTGGGCTATAGATAGGGTTGAGCAGAGGAGGGTGGAAGCGACGGAAATGAAACGTTTTAGGACATGTGGTGTGAGGAAGTTTAATCGAGTAAGTAATGAAAGGGTGAGAGAGATGTGTGGTAATATAAAGAGTGTGGCTGAGAGATCAGTAGTGGGTGTATTGAAATGGCTTGGTCACATGGAAAGAATGAGTGAGGAAAGATTGACAAAGAGGACATATGTGTCAGAGGAGAAGTTTGAGACCAAATTGGAGGTGGAAGGATGGAGTGAAAAAGATTTTGAGCTATTGGGGCCTGAACATAGAGGAGGGTGAAAGGCATGCAAGGAATAAAGTAAACTGGAACGGTATACCGGGGTCGACTTGTTGTCAGTGGATTGAACCAAGGCATGTGAAGCGTCTGGGGTAAACCATGGAGAGTTTTGTGGGGCCTGGATGTGGAAAGGGAGCTGTGGTTTCGATGCATTACACATGACAGCTAGAGACTGAGTGTGAACGAATATGGCCTTTGTTGTCTTTTCCTAGCGCTACCCCGCGCGCGCGCAGGGGGAGGGGGGGCATTTAATGTTTGGCGGGGTGGCGACGAGAATGGATGAAGGCAGCAAGTATGAATATGCACATGTGTATATATGTATATGTCTGTGTATGTATATGTATGTATACGATTAAATGTATAGGTCTGTATATGTGCATGTGTGGGCGTGTATGTATATACATGTTTATGTGGGTGGGTTGGGCCTTTCTTTTGTCTGTTTCTTTGCGCTACCTCGCTAACGCGGGAGACAGCAACAAATTATAATATATATATAGGGGAGAAAGAATACTTCCCACGTATTCCCTGCGTGTCGTAGAAGGCGACTAAAAGGGAAGGGAGCGGGGGGCTGGAAATCCTCCCCTCTCGTTTTTTTTTAATTTTCCAAAAGAAGGAACAGAGAAGGGGGCCAGGTGAGGATATTCTCTCAAAGGCCCAGTCCTCTGTTCTTAACGCTACCTCGCTATCGCGGGAAATGGCGAATAGTATGAAAAAAAAAAAAAAAATATATATATATATATATATATATATATATATATATATATATATATATATATATATATATATTATAAGGTGAAGATTTGTATGGGTTTTCAGGAAAGAAGAGTGAATGTTGGGGTGAAGAGGGTGGTGAGAGTAAGTGAGCTTGGGAAGGAGACCTGTGTGAGGAAGTACCAGGAGAGACTGAGTACAGACTGGAAAAAGGTGAGAACAATGGAAGTAAGGGGAGTGGGGGAGGAATGGGATGTATTTAGGGAATCAGTGATGGATTGCGCAAAAGATGCTTGTGGCATGAGAAGAGTGGGAGGTGGGTTGATTAGAAAGGGTAGTGAGTGGTGGGATGAAGAAGTAAGAGTATTAGTGAAAGAGAAGAGAGAGGCATTTGGACGATTTTTGCAGGGAAAAAATGCAATTGAGTGGGAGATGTATAAAAGAAAGAGACAGGAGGTCAAGAGAAAGGTGCAAGAGGTGAAAAAAAGGGCAAATGAGAGTTGGGGTGAGAGAGTATCATTAAATTTTAGGGAGAATAAAAAGATGTTCTGGAAGGAGGTAAATAAAGTGCGTAAGACAAGGGAGCAAATGGGAACTTCAGTGAAGGGCGCTAATGGGCAGGTGATAACAAGTAGTTGTGATGTGAGAAGGAGATGGAGTGAGTATTTTGAAGGTTTGTTGAATGTGTTTGATGATAGAGTGGCAGATATAGGGTGTTTTGGTCGAGGTGGTGTGCAAAGTGAGAGGGTTAGAGGAAATGATTTGGTGAGCAGAGGTAGTAAAAGCTTTGCGGAAGATGAAAGCCGGCAAGGCAGCGGGTTTGGATGGTATCGCAGTAGAATTTATTAAAAAAGGGGGTGACTGTATTGTTGACTAGTTGGTAAGGTTATTTAATGTATGTATGTCTCATGGTGAGGTGCCTGAGGATTGGCGGAATGCTTGTATAGTGCCATTGTACAAAGGCAAAGGGGATAAAAGTGAGTGCTCAAATTGCAGAGGTATAAGTTTGTTGAGTTTTCCTGGTAAATTATATGGGAGGGTATTGATTGAGAGGGTGAAGGCATGTACAGAGCATCAAATTGGGGATGAGCAGTGTGGTTTCAGAAGTGGTAGAGGGTATGTGGATCAGGTGTTTGCTTTGAAGAATGTATGTGAGAAATACTTAGAAAAGCAAATGGATTTGTATGTAGCACTTATGGATCTGGAGGAGGCATATGATAGAGTTGATAGAGATGCTCTGTGGAAGGAAGTAAGAATATATGGTGTGGGAGGCAAGTTGTTAAAAGCAGTGAAAAGTTTTTATCGAGGATGTAAGGCATGTGTACGTGTAGGAAGAGCGGAAAGTGATTGGTTCTCAGTGAATGTAGGTTTGCGGCAGAGGTGTGTGATGTCTCCATGGTTGTTTAATTTGTTTATGGATGGGGTTGTTAGGGAGATGAAATCAAGAGTTTTGGAAAGAGGGGCAAGTATGCAGTCTTGTGGATGAGAGAGCTTGGGAAGTGAGTCAGCTGTTGTTCGCTGATGATACAGCGCTGGTGGCTGATTCATGTGAGAAACTGCAGAAGTTGGTGACTGAGTTTGGCAAAGTGTGTGAAAGAAGAAAGCTAAGAGTAAATGTGAATAAGAGCAAGGATATTAAGTACAGCAGGGTTGAGGGACAAGTTAATTGGGAGGTATGTTTGAATGGAGAAAAACTGGAGGAAGTAAAGTGTTTTAGATATCTGGGAGTCGATTTAGCAGCGGATGGCACCATGGAAGCGGAAGTGAATCATAGGGTTGGGGAGGGGGAAAAAGTTCTGGGTGTGTTGAAGAATGTGTGGAAATCGAGAACATTATCTCGGAAAGCAAAAATGGGTATGTTTCAAGGAATAGTGGTTCCAACAATGTTATATGGTTGCGAGGCATGGGCTATCGATAGAGTTGTGCGGAGGAGGGTGGACGTGTTGGAACAGATGTTTGAGGACAATATGTGGTGTGAAATGGTTTGATCGAGTAAGTAATAATAGGGTAAGAGAGATGTGTGGTAATAAAAAGAGTTTTGGTTGAGAGAGCAGAAGAGGGTGTTTTGAAATGGTTTGGTCACATGAAGAGAATTAATGAGGAAAGATTTACCAAGAGGATATATGTGTCAGAGGTGGAGGGAACGAGGAGAAGTGGGAGACCAAATTTGAGGTGGAAAGATGGAGTGAAAAATATTTTGAGTGATCGGGGCCTAAACATGCAGGAGGGTGAAAGGCGTGGAACGATGTGGTATACCGGGGTCGACGTGCTGTCAATAGATTGAACCAGGGCATGTGAAGCGTTTGGGGTAAACCATGGAAAATTCTGTGAGGCCTGGATGTGGAAAGGGAGATGTGGTTTCGGTGCATTATTACATGACAGCTAGAGACTGAGTGTGAACGAATGTGGCCTTTGTTGTCTTTTCCTAACGCTACCTGGCGCACATGAGGGGGGAGGGGGGTTATTTCATGTGAGGCGGGGTGGCGATGGGAATGAATAAAGGCAGACAGTATGAATTATGTACATGTGTATATATGTATATGTCGGTGTGTATACGTTGTGATGTATAGGTATGTATATTTGCGTGTGTGGACTTGTATGTATATACATGTGTATGTGGGTGGGTTGGCCCATTTCTTTCGTCTGTTTCCTTGCGCTAACGCAGGAGACAGCGACAAAGCATAATAGATAGATAATATAAATAAATATATATATATATATATATATATATATATATATATATATATATATATATATATATATATATATATATATATATATATATACGAATAAAGTGCATATGAACGCGCACCTTCATAGAACATACAAACCTCCAACAGCCAGGATCGAACCTGGGACCCCTGTGCAAGAGGCAGGCATGCTAACTCAGTATTTCGAATAGTTGTTTCTTCTTATACAGTCCAATAGCCTAGCGGTTAGCATGCCTGCCTTTTGCACAGGGGTCCCAGGTTCGATCCTGCCTGTTGGAGGTTTGTATGATATATATATATATATATATATATATATACTATGTCTCTACTCCAGTGTATGTGTGCACACAACTTTGCTTGAGCCAGCTGTGTATGTGTGTGTGTTTGTGTATTACCTGTGCCCTGTTTCTGATTATTTTCATGTGACATGTCAGTTGGTTAACATAGGTCATACATGTTATCTTTGATGGTATAATTAAAGATAAAGATATATAGATAATAGGAATCCCAGTGTATGGTGCAGGTACAGTCTGGCGTGTTGGATGCACAAGGGACAACAAAACTTCCAAGTCATAATATCATGATAGCAAGGAAGAATATTGCGTTTGTTTTCTTGATTTTTCTTTCGCCTATGTTCTTGTGTGTGAACGTGGAGCTGTTAGGGGTGTATGTACTTGATGCTCTTACGTCTGTATGTACGTAGTGCTGTTAGGATTGGTTGTATGTACGTGGTGTCCTTAGGGATGTGTGTACGTGGTGCTTTTAGGTCTGTATGTACGTGATGCTCTTAGGGGTTTGAATATGTAGTGCCATTAGTGATGTATGTACACTCGGTAAAACAAATATCTGTGCACAGTATGTGTGACACGCTATGATACACGGTCCAAAGGTTACTGGGAAATTTGTGTCTTGACCAGCTACACGTTGGTAACCCTTTGTTAGGAGGGTGCCAGCATATAGTCAATATTCAACATATCTATATTCATAAATTATTGTGAACAACTTATTTCACCATCATAAACCGCCTGGTGATTACATATGTAAATAATAACACGTGAAATATTATATATATCGTTTATAACACGATTAACCTTGTGGTTATCATCCAGGGTGGTGCAGCGTGGCCAGCCCACCTGATACACGTCGTCTGTAGCGCCTGTTCCCGCATTTGGCTGTTGCTGCTGCTGCTGTGTTGGTGAACACCAAGCTGGCGGGCAATATGACCAATGCTGTACCTCTTATTACGGAGGGCTACAATAGCTCCGACTGTTGCCCGTGAGGTGTCCATCGTGACTGGCATGACAACAACACTAGTGGCCGACTGTGTTAACTGAAGTGCCACAGTGTGTGTGTGTGTGTGTGTGTGTGGCGTGATCCATGGATCGAGTGACGAAACTATGAACTTTATCTCAGGCTTGGCAACGTTGGCGGTGTGGTTCACACCTGACGGACTGTGCGCTACGCCCTCCAGTGTTATATAGTGACAAAACACTGAGCCACTCGTACAACGAAGGAATACTGAACGTGTTCACAGTGTCTCACTGCAACACTATGATAACTTTCTTCCTTGTTGCCACAACCATCGTCGTCATAGACCTACTTAGGTTCGTAGAGACAATGTTGTGAGTGCCACACTTAAGTAACGTTAGGGTATCGCCGGCCACTGTGGCTGGTCGCTATATGCTCGCCACTCCACTTGTAAATTGTGGAATAACCGTCCCAACGCCAGCACCCTTCACCATTATCACCTTGATTGTCGGCCGCTGGCAGACTTGTTACCACAGGGACAGGACTTATGATTGTGGATATTTACTCAAAGATCATAATTTAGACACAATTCTCGTGAGTCATCCACATTTTGGTGGATGTTAACTTTATACATATATATATAAGCTACTCTACCAGTGTGTGTGTGTGTGTGTGTGTGTGTGTGTGTGTGTACTGCTACAACGTGCCCTGCGAGACACGAGTGCCAGTGTATACAACGTTTGGCCTTATGGCTCTGTTACCAGGTTCGTCGCTCATTGTGCACCCAAACTTTTTTTTATTTTTTACCCAA
This sequence comes from Panulirus ornatus, assembly GCF_036320965.1. NCBI lineage: Eukaryota > Metazoa > Arthropoda > Malacostraca > Decapoda > Palinuridae > Panulirus > Panulirus ornatus. The sequence continues at coordinate 52,175,990 of NC_092224.1, read as the reverse complement.
TGCACGTGGTGCTCTAGGGTTATATGTTCGTGTTGTTATTAGGGGTGTATGTACATACACAGTGTTCTCAAAGGTGTATGTAAGTAGTGTTCTTTAAAGGCGCATGTATGTATGTGGTATTGTTAGTAGTACATTTAGATATCACATGTCTGTCCCTGTGTCCTACTAACGTAGCTTTGACCTAAGAGGGAGAGGCCCTAGGCTTGGAAGATCTGAAGAACATAATGAACTCAGAGGCGGGCGGAGGAGGTGGTCGAGATGGCCTTAAAGTTACCATTAAGAGGCGCTGGGCTGACATTAAGAAGGCCATGAAATGGTTGTAGAAAAGTGGTCATGAGTAGTCCATTAGAATGGTATAATAGAGCCATGATGTGTGCGTTAAGTTCCCATGACTGGAGCAGAAGACTGCTGTGAAAAGACCAGCATAAAAGGGATGAGAGAGAGAGTGTGTGTCTTGGTAAGGGCCATGATGGCGCAAAGGGACCCACATGAAGAAGTAACGTCGCCTGACTTGGCCCTGCGGGACAGGATGACCGGCATTATATAAGCCTCGCCAGGTGAGGTGTTCCTCCTAGAAATATGATGATGGAGTGACTGATGACAGCTGCTCTTGCTGCAGGAGAAGGAGCAGCAGCAGAGAGAGGTGAGAGAATAAGAGTGAGATGTGAAGAAGTGGGAGGATCAGTAGATTTTAAGATAAAGATGAAGCGAGATGCTAGAGCGAAAAGATGTGGGGGAAAGGAGCTGTGAAGGAAAGTTAACCCAACGGGAATAAAACAATGTTGATAGTAATATAAGAAGCTTGTGATGCTGAGCAGATAAGGAAAATAAGAAATAACGAGAGAAAGAAAGAAAGCGAAAAACAAAGCCATATCAAGCACGGGGAATATCATGTAATGAAGCCTGTCAACTCTCTCTCTCTCTCTCTCTCTCTCTCTCTCTCTCTCTCTCTCTCTCTCTCTCTCTCTCTCTCTCTCTCCCCCCTAAATATGAATGAAACGAAGCTCAAAGGTAAAGGGGAAGAGTGGTTTGGGAATGTTTTGGGGGTAAAGTCAGGCGTTGTTGAGAGAACAAGAGCAAAGGAAGGAGTAGCTCTATTCCTGAAACAGGAGTTGTGGGAGTATGTGATAGAGTGTAAGAAAGTAAACTCTAGATTGATATGGGTGAAGCTGAAGGTGGATGGAGAGAGGTGGGTGATTATTGGTGCATATGCACCTGGGCATGAAAGATCATGAGAGGCAAGTGTTTTAGAAGCAGCTGAGTGAGTGTCAGCAGTTTTGATGCACGAGACCAGATTATAGTGATGGGTGATTTGAATGCAAAGGTGAGTAATGTGGCAGTTGAGGGAATAATTGATGTACGTGGGGTGTTCAGTGTTGTAAATGAAAATGGTGAAGAGCTTGTAGATTTGTATGCCGAAAAAGGACTGGTGATTGGGAATAACTGGTTCAAAAGGAAAGATATACATAAGTATACGTATGTAAGCAGAAGAGGTGGCCAGAGAGCGTTATAGGATTACGTGTTGATTGATAGGCGAGTGAAAGAGAGACTTTTGGATGTTATTGTGCTGAGAGGTGCAACTGGAGGGATGTCTGATCATTATCTTGTGGAGGCGAAGGTGAAGATTTGTAGAGGTTTTAAGAAAAGAAGAGAAAATGTTAGGGTGAAGAGAGTGGTGAGAGTAAGTGAGCTTGGGAAGGAGACTTGTGTGAGGAAGTACCAGGAGAGACTGAGTGCAGAATGGAAAAAGGTGAGAACAAAGGGCGTAAGGGGAGTGGGGGAGGAATGGGATGTTTTCAGGGAAGCAGTGATGGCTTGCGCAAAAGATGCTTGTGGCATGAGAAGCGTGGGAGGTGGGCAGATTAGAAAGGGTAGTGAGTGGTGGGATGAAGAAATAAGATTATTAGTGAGAGAGAAGAGAGAGACATTTGGACGATTTTTGCAGGGAAATAGTTCAAATGAGTGGGAGATTTATGAAAGAAAGAGGAAGGAGATCAATAGAAAGGGGCAAGAGGTAAAAAGAGGGCAAATGAGAGTTGGGCTGAGAGAGTATCATTAAATTTTAGGGTGAATAAAAAGATGTTTTGCAAGGGGTAAATAAAGTGCGTAAGACAAGAGAACAAATGGGAACATCGGTGAAGGGGGCTGATGGGGAGGTGATAACAAGTAGTGGTGATGTGAGGAGATGGAGTGAGTATTTTGAAGGTTTGTTGAATGTGTTAGATGATAGAGTGGCAGATATAGGGTGTTTTGGTCGATGTGGTGTGCGAAGTGAGAGCATCAGGGAGAATAGTTGGGTAAACAGAGAAGAGGTAGTGAAAGCTTTACGGAAGGTGAAAGGTGGCAAGGCGGAGGGTCCAAAGGGTATTGCAGTGGAATTTATTAAAGAAGGAGGTGATTGTGTTGTTGACTGGTTGATGAGGATATTTAATGTATGTATGGCTCATGGTGAAGTGCCTGAGGATTGGCGGAATGCATGCATAGTGCCATTGTACAAAGGCAAATGGGATAAAGGTGAGTGTTCAAATTACAGAGGTATAAGTTTGTTGAGTATTTCTTGGGAAATTCTATGGGAGGATATTGATTGAGAGGGTGAAGGCATCAGATTGGGGAAGAGCAAATGGATCTGTATGTATCATTTATGGATCTGGTAAAGGCATATGAGAGAGTTGATAGAGACGCTCTGTGGAAACTATGAAGTGTATACGGTGTGGGAGGCAAGTTGCTAGAAGCAGTGAAAATTTTTATCGGGGATGTAAGACATGTGTATGAGTAGGAAGAGAGGAAAGTGATTGGTCGTCAGTGAATGTCGGTTTGCGGCAGGGTGTGTGATGTCTCTATGGTTGTTTAATTTGTTTATGGATGGGGTTGTTAGGGAGGTGAATGCAAGAGTTTTGGAAAGAGGGGCAAGTATGCAGTCTTGTGGATGAGAGAGTTTGGGAAGTGAGTCAGTTGTTGTTCGCTGATGATACATCGCTGGTGGCTGATTCATGTTAGAAACTGCAGAAGTTGGTGACTGAGTTTGGCAAAGTGTGTGAAAGAAGAAAGCTAAGAGTAAATGTGAATAAGAGCAAGGTTATTAGGTACAGCAGGGTTGAGGGACAAGTTAATTGGGAGGTATGTTTGAATGGAGAAAAACTGGAGGAAGTAAAGTGTTTTAGATATCTGGGAGTGGATTTGGCAGCGGATGGCTCCATGGAAGCGGAAGTGAATCATAGGGTTGGGGAGGGGGAAAAGTTCTGGGAGCGTTGAAGAATGTGTGGAAATCGAGAACATTATCTCGGAAAGCAAAAATGGGTATGTTTGAAGGAATAGTGGTTCCAACAATGTTATATGGTTGCGAGGCGTGGGCTATCGATAGAGTTGTGCGGAGGAGGTTGGATGTGTTGGAACTGAGATGTTTGAGGACTATGTGGTGTGAGATGGTTTGATCGAGTAAGTAATAATAGGGTAAGAGAGATGTGTGGTAATAAAAAGAGTGTGGTTGAGAGAGCAGAAGAGGGTGTTTTGAAATGGTTTGGTCACATGAAGAGAATTAATGAAAGATTTACCAAGAGGATATATGTGTCAGAGGTGGAGGGAACGAGGAGAAGTGGGAGACCAAATTGGAGGTGGAAAGATGGAGTGAAAAATATTTTGAGTGATCGGGGCCTAAACATGCAGGAGGGTGAAAGGCGTGGAACGATGTGGTATACCGGGGTCGACGTGCTGTCAATGGATTGAACCAGGGCATGTGAAGCGTTTGGGGTAAACCATGGAAAGTTCTGTGAGGCCTGGAGGTGGAAAGGGAGATGTGGTTTCGGTGCATTATTACATGACAGCTAGAGACTGAGTGTGAACGAATGTGGCCTTTGTTGTCTTTTCCTAACGCTACCTGGCGCACAGGGGGGGGGGGGGGGTTATATCATGTGAGGCGGGGTGGCGATGGGAATGAATAAAGGCAGACAGTATGAATTATGTACATGTGTATATATGTATATGTCGGTGTGTATACGTTGTGATGTATAGGTATGTATATTTGCGTGTGTGGACTTGTATGTATATACATGTGTATGTGGGTGTGTTGGGCCATTTCTTTCGTCTGTTTCCTTGCGCTAACGCCGGAGACAGCGACAAAGCATAATAGATAGATAATATAAATAAATATATATATATATATATATATATATATATATATATATATATATATATATATATATATATATATATATATATATATATATATACGAATAAAGTGCATATGAACGCGCACCTTCATAGAACATACAAACCTCCAACAGCCAGGATCGAACCTGGGACCCCTGTGCAAGAGGCAGGCATGCTAACTCAGTATTTCGAATAGTTGTTTCTTCTTATACAGTCCAATAGCCTAGCGGTTAGCATGCCTGCCTTTTGCACAGGGGTCCCAGGTTCGATCCTGCCTGTTGGAGGTTTGTATGATATATATATATATATATATATATATATACTATGTCTCTACTCCAGTGTATGTGTGCACACAACTTTGCTGGAGCCAGCTGTGTATGTGTGTGTGTTTGTGTATTACCTGTGCCCTGTTTCTGATTATTTTCATGTGACATGTCAGTTGGTTAACATAGGTCATACATGTTATCTTTGATGGTATAATTAAAGATAAAGATATATAGATAATAGGAATCCCAGTGTATGGTGCAGGTACAGTCTGGCGTGTTGGATGCACAAGGGACAACAAAACTTCCAAGTTAAAATATCATGATAGCAAGGAAAAATACTGCGTTTGTTTTCTTGATTTTTCTTTCGCCTATGTTCTTGTGTGTGAACGTGGAGCTGTTAGGGGTGTATGTACTTGATGCTCTTACGTCTGTATGTACGTAGTGCTGTTAGGATTGGTTGTATGTACGTGGTGTCCTTAGGGATATGTGTACGTGGTGCTTTTAGGTCTGTATGTACGTGATGCTCTTAGGGGTTTGAATATGTAGTGCCATTAGTGATGTATGTACACTCGGTAAAACAAATATCTGTGCACAGTATGTGTGACACGCTATGATACACGGTCCAAAGGTTACTGGGAAATTTGTGTCTTGACCAGCTACACGTTGGTAACCCTTTGTTAGGAGGGTGCCAGCATATAGTCAATATTCAGCATATTATCTATATTCATAAATTATTGTGAACAACTTATTTCACCATCATAAACCGCCTGGTAATTACATATGTAAGTGATAACACGTGGAATATTATGTATATCGTTTATAACACGATTAACCTTGTGGTCATCATCCATGGTGGTGCAGCGTGGCCAGCCCACCTGATACACGTCGTCTGTAGCGCCTGTTCCCGCATTTGGCTGTTGCTGCTGCTGCTGCTGCTGTGTTGGTGAACACCAAGCTGTCGGGCAATATGACCAATGCTGTACCTCTTATTACGGAGGGCTACAATATCTCCGACTGTTGCCCGTGGCCGACTGTGTTAACTGAAGTGCCACAGTGTGTGTGTGTGTGTGTGTGGCGTGATCCATGGATCGAGTGACGAAACTGTGAACTTTATCTCAGGCTTGGCAACGTTGGCGGTGTGGTTCACACCTGACGGACTGTGCGCTACGCCCTCCAGTGTTATATAGTGACAAAACACTGAGCCACTCGTACAACGAAGGAATACTGAACGTGTTCACAGTGTCTCACTGCAACACTATGATAACTTTCTTCCTTGTTGCCACAACCATCGTCGTCATAGACCTACTTAGGTTCGTAGAGACAATGTTGTGAGTGCCACACTTAAGTAACGTTAGGGTATCGCCGGCCACTGTGGCTGGTCGCTATATGCTCGCCACTCCACTTGTAAATTGTGGAATAACCGTCCCAACGCCAGCACCCTTCACCATTATCACCTTGATTGTCGGCCGCTGGCAAAGACTTGTTACCACAGGGACAGGACTTATGATTGTGGATATTTACTCAAAGATCATAATTTAGACACAATTCTCGTGAGTCATCCACATTTTGGTGGATGTTAACTTTATACATATATATATAAGCTACTCTACCAGTGTGTGTGTGTGTGTGTGTGTGTGTGTGTACTGCTACAACGTGCCCTGCGAGACACGAGTGCCAGTGTATACAACGTTTGGCCTTATGGCTCTGTTACCAGGTTCGTCGCTCATTGTGCACCCAAACTTTTTTTTATTTTTTACCCAATGCACGTGGTGCTCTAGGGGTGTATGTTCGTGTTGTTATTAGGGGTGTATGTACATACACAGTGTTCTCAAAGGTGTATGTAAGTAGTGTTCTTTAAAGGCGCATGTATGTATGTGGTATTGTTAGTAGTACATTTAGATATCACATGTCTGTCCCTGTGTCCTACTAACGTAGCTTTGACCTAAGAGGGAGAGGCCCTAGGCTTGGAAGATCTGAAGAACATAATGAACTCAGAGGCGGGCGGAGGAGGTGGTCGAGATGGCCTTAAAGTTACCATTAAGAGGCGCGGGGCTGACATTAAGAAGGCCATGAAATGGTTGTAGAAAAGTGGTCATGAGTAGTCCATTAGAATGGTATAATAGAGCCATGATGTGTGCGTTAGTTCCCATGACTGGAGCAGAAGACTGCTGTGAAAAGACCAGCATAAAAGGGATGAGAGAGAGAGTGTGTGTCTTGGTAAGGGCCATGATGGCGCAAAGGGACCCACATGAAGAAGTAACGTCGCCTGACTTGTTCCTGCGGGACAGGATGACCGGCATTATATAAGCCTCGCCAGGTGAGGTGTTCCTCCTAGAAATATGATGATGGAGTGACTGATGACAGCTGCTCTTGCTGCAGGAGAAGGAGCAGCAGCAGAGAGAGGTGAGAGAATAAGAGTGAGATGTGAAGAAATGGGAGGATCAGTAGATTTTAAGATAAAGATGAAGCGAGATGCTAGAGCGAAAAGATGTGGGGGAAAGGAGCTGTGAAGGAAAGTTAACCCAACAGGAATAAAACAATGTTGATAGTAATATAAGAAGCTTGTGATGCTGAGCAGATAAGGAAAATAAGAAATAACGAGAGAAAGAAAGAAAGCGAAAAACAAAGCCATATCAAGCACGGGGAATATCATGTAATGAAGCCTGTCAACTCTCTCTCTCTCTCTCTCTCTCTCTCTCTCTCTCTCTCTCTCTCTCTCTCTCTCTCTCTCTCTCTCTCTCCCTAAATATGAATGAAACGAAGCTCAAAGGTAAAGGGGAAGAGTGGTTTGGGAATGTTTTGGGGGTAAAGTCAGGCGTTGTTGAGAGAACAAGAGCAAAGGAAGGAGTAGCTCTATTCCTGAAACAGGAGTTGTGGGAGTATGTGATAGAGTGTAAGAAAGTAAACTCTGATATGGGTGAAGCTGAAGGTGGATGGAGAGAGGTGGGTGATTATTGGTGCATATGCACCTGGGCATGAAAGATCATGAGAGGCAAGTGTTTTAGAAGCAGCTGAGTGAGTGTCAGCAGTTTTGATGCACGAGACCAGATTATAGTGATGGGTGATTTGAATGCAAAGGTGAGTAATGTGGCAGTTGAGGGAATAATTGATGTACGTGGGGTGTTCAGTGTTGTAAATGAAAATGGTGAAGAGCTTGTAGATTTGTATGCCGAAAAAGGACTGGTGATTGGGAATAACTGGTTCAAAAGGAAAGATATACATAAGTATACGTATGTAAGCAGAAGAGGTGGCCAGAGAGCGTTATAGGATTACGTGTTGATTGATAGGCGAGTGAAAGAGAGACTTTTGGATGTTATTGTGCTGAGAGGTGCAACTGGAGGGATGTCTGATCATTATCTTGTGGAGGCGAAGGTGAAGATTTGTAGAGGTTTTAAGAAAAGAAGAGAAAATGTTAGGGTGAAGAGAGTGGTGAGAGTAAGTGAGCTTGGGAAGGAGACTTGTGTGAGGAAGTACCAGGAGAGACTGAGTGCAGAATGGAAAAAGGTGAGAACAAAGGGCGTAAGGGGAGTGGGGGAGGAATGGGATGTTTTCAGGGAAGCAGTGATGGCTTGCGCAAAAGATGCTTGTGGCATGAGAAGCGTGGGAGGTGGGCAGATTAGAAAGGGTAGTGAGTGGTGGGATGAAGAAATAAGATTATTAGTGAGAGAGAAGAGAGAGACATTTGGACGATTTTTGCAGGGAAATAGTTCAAATGAGTGGGAGATTTATGAAAGAAAGAGGAAGGAGATCAATAGAAAGGGGCAAGAGGTAAAAAGAGGGCAAATGAGAGTTGGGCTGAGAGAGTATCATTAAATTTTAGGGTGAATAAAAAGATGTTTTGCAAGGGGTAAATAAAGTGCGTAAGACAAGAGAACAAATGGGAACATCGGTGAAGGGGGCTGATGGGGAGGTGATAACAAGTAGTGGTGATGTGAGGAGATGGAGTGAGTATTTTGAAGGTTTGTTGAATGTGTTAGATGATAGAGTGGCAGATATAGGGTGTTTTGGTCGATGTGGTGTGCGAAGTGAGAGCATCAGGGAGAATAGTTGGGTAAACAGAGAAGAGGTAGTGAAAGCTTTACGGAAGGTGAAAGGTGGCAAGGCGGAGGGTCCAAAGGGTATTGCAGTGGAATTTATTAAAGAAGGAGGTGATTGTGTTGTTGACTGGTTGATGAGGATATTTAATGTATGTATGGCTCATGGTGAAGTGCCTGAGGATTGGCGGAATGCATGCATAGTGCCATTGTACAAAGGCAAATGGGATAAAGGTGAGTGTTCAAATTACAGAGGTATAAGTTTGTTGAGTATTTCTTGGGAAATTCTATGGGAGGATATTGATTGAGAGGGTGAAGGCATCAGATTGGGGAAGAGCAAATGGATCTGTATGTATCATTTATGGATCTGGTAAAGGCATATGAGAGAGTTGATAGAGACGCTCTGTGGAAACTATGAAGTGTATACGGTGTGGGAGGTATATGGTGAGAGGGAGGCAAGTTGCTAGAAGCAGTGAAAATTTTTATCGAGGATGTAAGACATGTGTATGAGTAGGAAGAGAGGAAAGTGATTGGTCGTCAGTGAATGTCGGTTTGCGGCAGGGGTGTGTGATGTCTCTATGGTTGTTTAATTTGTTTATGGATGGGGTTGTTAGGGAGGTGAATGCAAGAGTTTTGGAGAGAGGAGCAAGTATGCATTCTGTTGTGGATGAGAGGGCTTGGTGGGAAGTGAGTCAGTTGTTGTTCGCTGATGATACAGCACTGGTAGCTGATTCGGGTGAGAAACTGCAGAAGCTGGTGACTGAGTTTGGTAAAGTGTGTGAAAGAAGAAAGCTAAGAGTAAATGTGAATAAGAGCAAGGTTATTAGGTACAGTAGGGTTGGGGGACGAGTCAATTGGGAAGTAAGTTTGAATGGAGAAAAATTGGAGGAAGTAAAGTGTTACAGATATCTGGAAGTGGATTTGGCAGCAGATGGAACCATTGAAGCGGAAGTGAGTCACAAGGTGGGGAGGGGGCAAAATCTCTGGGAGCGTTGAAAAATGTGTGGAAGGCGAGAGCATTATTTCGAAAAGCAAAAATGGGTATGTTTGAAGGAATAGTGGTTCCAACAATGTTATATGGTTGCAAGGCGTGGGCTATAGATAGAGTTGTGCGGAGGACGGTGGATGTGTTGGAAATGAAATGTTTGAGGACAATATGTGGTGAGAGGTGGTTTGATCGAGTAAGTAATGAAAGGGTAAGAGAGATGTGTTGAAATAAAAAGAGTGTGGTTGAGAGAGCAGAAGAGGGTGTTTTGAAATGGTTTTGACACATGGAGAGAATGAGTGAGGAAAGATTGACAAAGAGGACACATGTGTCAGAGGTGGAAGGAACGAGAGAAGTGGGAGACCAAATTGGAGGTGGAAGGATGGAATGAAAAAGATTTTGAGCGATCGGGGCCCGAACATGCAGGAGGGTGAAAGGTGTGCAAGGAGTAGAGTGAATTGGAACGATGTGGTATACCGTGGTTAACGTGCTGTCAATGGATGTGGCGCGTCTGGGGTAAACCATGGAAAGTTTTGTGGGGCCTGGATGTGGAAAAGGAGTTGTGGTTTCGCTGCATTATACATGACAGCTAGAGATTGAGTGTGAACGAATGTGGCCTTTGTTTTCTTTTCCCAGCGCTACCTCGCGTGCGTGCGGGGGGAGGGGGTTATCATTTCATGTGTGGCGGGGTGGCGACGGGAATAAAGGAAGCAAGTATGAATTATGTACATGTGTTTATATGTATATGTCTGTGTATGTCTATACATTGAAATGTATAGGTATATGTGCGTGTTTGGACATGTATGTATATACATGTGTATGGGTTGGGCCATTCTTTCGTCTGTTTCCTTGCGCTACCTCGCTAACGCGGGAGACAGCGACATAGTATAATGAATATAAAATAAATATGATGTATAAGTATATTGCTACGGACAATATGCAAGTAATGCGTCACTTGATGATCTGCATGTATACAAGTGAGGCGTCACATGATGATCTGCATGTATACAAGTGAGACGTCACATGATGATCTGCATGTATACAAGTGGTGCGTCACATGATCTGCATGTATACAAGTGAGGCATCACATGATGATCTGCATGTAGACAAGTGATGCGTCATATGATGATCTTCATGTATACAAGTGATGCGTCGCATAGTGATCTGCATGTATACAAGTGATGCGTCACATGATCTGCATGTATACAAGTGATGCGTCACATGATGATCTGCATGTATACAAGTGAGGCGTCACATGATGATCTGCATGTATACAGGTGATGTGTCACATGATGATCTGCATGTATACAAGTGATGAGTCACATGATCTGCATGTATACAAGTGATGTGTCACATTATCTGCATGCATACAAGTGATGCTTCATATGATGATCTGCATGTATACAAGTGATGCGTCACGTGATAATCTGCATGTATACAAGTGAGACGTCACATGATCTGCATGTATACAAGTGGTGCGTCACATGATGATCTGCATGTATACAAGTGAGGCATCACATGATGATCTGCATGTAGACAAGTGATGCGTCACATGATGATCTTCATGTATACAAGCGATGCGTCACATAGTGATCTGCATGTATACAAGTGATGCGTCACATGATCTGCATGTATACAAGTGATGCGTCACATGATCTGCATGTATACAAGTGATGTGTCACATGATGATCTGCATGTATACAAGTGATGCGTCACATTATCTGCATGTATACAAGTGATGCGTCATATGATGATCTGCATGTATATAAGTGATGCGTCACATGATCTGCATGTATACAAGTGATGCGTCATATGATGATCTGCATGTATACAACTGATGCGTCACATGATCTACATGTATACAAGTGATGCGTCACATGATCTGCATATATACAAGCGATGCGTCACATGATCTGCATGTATACAAGTGATGCGTCACATGATCTGCATGTATACAAGTGATGCGTCACATGATCTGCATGTATACAAGTGATGCGTCACATGATGATCTGCATGTATATAAGTGCTGCGTCACATGATGATCTGCATGTATACAAGTGATGCGTCACATGATGATCTGCATGTATACAAGTGATGCGTCACATGATGATCTGCATGTATATAAGTGATGCGTCACATGATGATCTGCATGCATAGAAGTGATGCATCACATGATGATCTGCATGTATACAGTTGATGCGTCACATGATGATCTGCATGTATACAAGTGATGCGTCACATGATGATCTGCATGTATACAAGTGATGTGTCACATGATGATCTGCATGTATAAAGTGATGCGTCACATAATAATCTTCATGTATACAAGTGATGCGTCACATAATGATCTGCATGTATACAAGTGATGCGTCACAATGATCTACATGTATACAAGTGAGGGGTCACATGATCTGCATGTATACAAGTGATGCGTCACCTAATTATCTGCATGTATACAAGTGATGCGTCACGTAATGATCTGCATGTATACAAGTGGTGCGTCACATGATGATCTGCATGTATACAAGTGATGCGTCACATGATGATCTGCATGTATACAAGTGATGTGTCACATGATGATCTGCATGTATACAAGTGATGTGTCACATGATCTGCATGTATAAAGTGATGCGTCACATAATGATCTTCATGTATACAAGTGATGCGTCACATAATGATATGCATGTATACAAGTGATGCGTCACAATGATCTACATGTATATAAGTGAGGGGTCACATGATATGCATGTATACAAGTGATGCGTCACCTAATGATCTGCATGTATACAAGTGATGCGTCACCTAATGATCTGCATGTATACAAGTGGTGCGTCACATGATGATCTGCATGTATACAAGTGATGTGTCACATAATGATCTGCATGTATACAAGTGATGCGTCACATGATCTGCATGTATACAAGTGATGCGTCACGTAATGATCTGCATGTATACAAGTGGTGCGTCACATAATGATCTGCATGTATACACGTGATGCGTCACATAATGATCTGCATGTATACAAGTGATGCGTCACATTATCTGCATGTATACAAGTGAGGAGTCACATGATCTTCATGTATACCAGTAAGGTCAGGGAACTCCACTGATGATCAGACCAATATGAATCCATTTCTTGATGTTCATGATGATGGTATGCTAGCCTCATGATGATGGTATGCTCTCATGATGATGGTATGCTCTCATGATGATGGTATGCTCTCATGATGATGGTATGCTCTCACCATCACTGGAGTACCAGCCGGAGGCACTTAAGTGGTCGTTTTAGGTCAAGTCCCTCACGAGGATGTCGTCTACAACCATGGTGCCGCTGGTGATGCCACTTGCTGAACTCATCGCTGGAGACAAATGCCACAGTGTGATGAAGGTCGTCAGCAGCTGCACATCCTCTGCCAGTAGGATCTGGTAACACTGTATTCAAAATGTGTGGAGCCTGGGGCACTCTTACGTCACTGGAGTGCTTGGTGTTGCGACTGTGTGGGTGGGGAATGGTGCCTGCTTGTTCAACTTGGTCAGGTTGACCGTGATGCTCACGCCTCCTTTGCTTGGGTGTGCGTAGTGCGGGGATGGTGCCACTCTGACACCTCGTCACGCAGTGACTTGATGATCTCTTGACCCAGTTTGCTGTGCAACATGTTTTTGTGTCATATCTTCATTCAGACAATAATGGGAAGGGTGTGTGTAAGGGAGATGGCTGGATCTGAACACGAAGATGGATCGTCCTGGTCGGACCCATCTGGCAACCCTGCGGAATGCTTCATGGTCAGCAAGGGCGTCTTTAAACTACTCCTGGAGTTTCTGGCAGTCTCAGTCAACCTGCTTAGGTGATGGATGGTGGTGAAGGCGGGCTGAAGTAATTTTAACTGCATTAAGTGGTCATGTGATATCAGACAGAGATATCTCGCGTCCTACCGGGACAACAGCGTATCATCATCTCTCAATGGTAGCCTCAGTTAAACATCCTCTGACGCTCACGGTTGCCTTCCAGCATCCTAATGGTGTCATCTTCCTGCTGTTCATCACAAGAACCTCCTGACGCTCACGGTTGCCTTCCAGCATCCTAATGGTGTCATCTTCCTGCTGTTCATCACAAGAACCTCCTGACGCTCACGGTTGCCTTCCAGCATCCTAATGTTGTCATCTTCCTGCTGTTCATCACAAGAACCTCCTGACGCTCACGGTTGCCTTCCAGCATCCTAATGGTGTCATCTTCCTGCTGTTCATCACAAGAACCTCCTTATCGTATGGATGTATGAGCTCTTCCTCGTGCAACCTGAGCTGCTGTTATCATGGCCCAACTATGGTTGTCTTGGCACTAGGGTCAAGGATGAATGGAAGCATGACCTGACTCTCCCTGATGCTGGTGTTGCCTTGCATCCTGATACTTACCTTTAGAGCATGGCAACTGGAATGTGTGATATGGATGTGGTCCAGCTTGAGGAAGCAAGCATCTCTACTTGCTGGCTTTGGGGTGTCACGTGTCCTTTGAGGAGGGTCGTGGACGTCATGCAATGTTCTTTCCTAAAATGGCCTGTGTACCACAGCTGCTGCACTTACTGCCCCATGTAGGGCACTGCTCCTCAAGACCCTGGGTGTTGGGCAGGGCACCTCAGCTGTGGTCAGACTGCTGGCAACGGTGTGTGTGTGTGTGTGTGTGTGTGTGTGTGTACTGGCTGAACGACAAATAAATCGGCACCATCAGTGGATTTACCTTATCTTCTGTACAGTCATGGTGTTACCTGCGAAGTCATTGTTGATTCTTCGCTTCATCAATATGAAACCGCATCAGAGAACTTGGGCAGCACTTCAGTAGCCAGGAGCTTCTTTTTCACCTGCTGATTTCCCATTCTGACACAGTGAATATCACCAGTCACTAAGAAATGCATGCTTCACACACTTCCATGTTACTGGCCAGCAGCTCCTTAAGGGTGACAAAGAAGTCACCGAATGATTCCCCTTCATGCAGTCGTCTCCCCTCAAATCTGAATCTCCTCAAGGCCAGGTTGTACTGTGGCTGGAGATGTGCTTGATGCAGGGAGAATCTAGACCAGTCATCTGGTAGTCATCCTCCTGCACATCGATATCGTGCACTAACATGGTTCACATCTTGAGTGAAGCAAGACTTAAGAAATGCTATCTGGGTCCTCACTGGTTTGCTGTGTAGGAGCAATAGTTCCTCATAATCAGCCCAGGGACCAGACCAAAGATGTAGCAAGATGCTGTGGGAGAACTTGTGTGGCACAAGGGCTACAGCGGAAGGTTCTACCTGGTCAGGCAGGTCATTCTTGGTGGCGGCGGCCTCATCTTGGTCTGGTGAACCTACCAGGGACCTCACTTCACTCTAACTTTTGTGTATATTAGCTCCTGCATAGCGGCACGGTTGTCTTCGGTGGCTTTCTTTGTTCCACTTTGTTGCAATTAATGACACTTCTTGGCATGAAGCTGCTGCTGATGTCTTGTTAAAACTCAGCCACTTTATCTAGTTCTTTCAGAGGTAGTGGGCTGGTAGCTGTGGCTGCTTTGGCACCTAACTCCTTTTTCCGCTGCACTCACTTGTGTCATGGCTGCCCAGATCCGCTACTTGCAGGGCATTATGTAGGGCCTGGTGTGAGGCACAGAGCATAACTGTTCAGGAAGGGCTTGGGGTGACGTGTTGTCAACATTGATGGTTACAACACATGCCTGCTTTAAATCATTTTTTTTTTTTTGCCATTCCCACGTTATGTTCTACCCAACGTGCCATGTGAGACTTTTAAAGGAAGTCATGGTTAGAAGTTCACAAACAGTTTTCTGTTAACCGAGTTACTCCAGAGGAAGAGCGCAGTGTGCTGGTGTGTCATACAATAGCAAGGCACCCATGACTTTTACTGTCATATTGCAGGTTGAGACATTTCTCTCCAAACATATGTCTTCCTCATGATAACTTGGGTCATCCAACAATTTTCAACACATTTTCTGCTGGTGTTGCCAAACATGTACAACCTGCAGGTTGATGGCATTGCACTTATCTTAGTGGTTGTATGAGTACTGAGGAGAACAGAATTTTTCTTGAACTTTTCCAGTCATGGAAGATACTCTATAGGCTACTTATGGTATGATAGATAGCTGCATATCTAAATAGCAGTGAGGGAAGGTATAATATATCAGTTGATGGGGGCTGCTATTTCATAAGAGAATATCAGTTAATAATGGCTGCTGTTCAACGGTTAATTCATCTTCCGATACTGTTTGCAAGATGGTGACTTTGAGGGATTTTCTGTAAGATGTTAAGGTTCTGTTATTTCTAATTTTTTTTTCTTCTAAATTTTGTTATCCATTTCAGAGCTTCTTGATTAAAATGGACCACTTCAAAGTAGCTTCATTGAGAGTGGGGAATCACATAAAAGAATTCTTAAAATTTGCTTCGTTTAACACGTAGGCCCGTCAGATGCTACAAAAAAGGAATTGACAAGGTTAAAGTAAAGCTTTCCTTTCAGAGGAGCCTTGACAGAGCCATTCAAGGAGTTTAAAAAAAAAAAAAAATGTGCGTTCGTTTTTTCGTTGATCAAGTCACACGTCAAGGCAGCCACTTTCATATCTTTTATTTACAGTCTTTGATCGTCCAGAAATTGACAGGTCAAGTTGTAAGCCAGTTGCTAAAGAAGTGCTCACAGTATACTTCAGAAAGGTATGAGGTATGTAGAGCGTAAGTCTGAAGGGCACATTTAGTTTCATCCCTGTTAATCCAAGAGTGAGAAGTTTCCTTGTTTTCAGAATAAGTAAAGAACTTTTGCAGTTCAGAGAGATGCCATCCAGAATAAGCACGGTGACACTGTTTTCTTACCATATTTGTTTCAGCCTTCTTAACCCTTTATCTGTCCAAAGTTTCTGAAAATACCCTAAAATGTAGTATACTGTCCTCAGTGTTGATAATTGAGGTTGTTAGGTTGATGGAGTAGGAGCTGAGCGTAGTATACTGTCCTCAATGTTGATAATTGAGGTTGTTAGGTTGATGGAGTAGGAGCTGAGCTGGTGGCATAGACGTGTCTTATCTTTGTAAGTATATGATGATTATGCATTTTGTCATCCCACATAAGTCTAGTGACATTACATACATTACATAATTTCTCTTCCAAGAATGATTTAACACTATGCCAATGTGTCATATATACATTTTTTATATTACGTATTTTTGATATATATTACTTTGAATTTACCTAATTTCATATCTTTTACATGATTAACTGAAGGTATAATGCTACTTCCACTAATATTATCATTTTGACTGTGTAACCCCCAAGGACTCTTTCCCAAGGGGTTCTTGCAGCTTCAAGGCTTTACTACAGTCAGAAGCAGGAAGAGGATGGACTGCTTTGGAGTGAATAATCCTTTGGCAAGTTTTTGCTCCGTTGATACGACCTTGCCGAAGGTGGGTTTTCACCCGCACTGTAGCCACAAGCTGGCGAAGCCTGGCAGTGCCTTTTTTATTTTCATACAAAAAATATGAAAACACTGATATTGTCTCACGTGTAAAATGTTTCTTTTAATGTAATAGATCTTTAATGGCAGGTACGTACTTGTGGTATCACGTCAACATGAAATATATGCTCCGTCTGTGACATCTGAATGTCGAGATTTATAATATTGATTCCAGCTGTGGTGGTAGGTTGCTTGTTATATATGGGTAGCTGACATCAGCTGGGGATGTAGATGATGGCGGGAGTCGATAAAACATTGTAAGACACAAGAAGCTGTAGCTGCATACAATGTCATATGATGCCTGGAGTAATAAAAAACTTTTGTTATTATTCATTTATTTGTTTATTATACTTCGTCGCTGTCTCCTCGCTAACGCTGGAGGCAGCGACAAAGTATTGTAATCAATATTATTATTATTATTATTATTATTATTATTATTATTATTATTATTATTATCGTTATTATTATTAGTTTTATTATCATCATTATTATCAATATTATTATCATTGATATTATTATTATTATTATTATTATTATTATTATTATTATTATTATTATTATTGTTATTTATCCCTGGGGATAGGGGATTAAGAATACTTCGCACGTATTCCCTGCGTGTCGTAGAAGGCGACTAAAAGGGGAGGGAGCGGGGGGCTGGAAATCCTCCCCTCTCGTTTTTTTTTTTTAATATTCCAAAAGAAGGAACAGAGGGGGCCAGGTGAGGATATTCCAAAAAAGGCCCAGTCCTCTGTTCTTAACGCTACCTCGCTAACGCGGGAAATGGCGAATAGTTTGAAAGAAAAGAAAGAATTATTATTATTATTACTATCATTACTATTATTGTCACGAAAGTGGTCGTGTTGGCATCTCTTAAATTTCTAATTGTATTTAGGTCGAAAGAAGAATGCCCTTGGCAAAATTTTGTGGCCAATGTTATTGTCTTGGAGACAGGTTGATCATTATCATGTAAAATGCTGTTTATTCTCTAATGGAATTTTGCATGGGTGCTCACCAATATGTTCTATCTCTGCTTAAGAGTAGACAAAGTTGTAGCTTATTCAGTACAGTACATACTGCAGCCATTCTAGTCTGAAAAGTGGTATGGTGTTGTGAATTAGATTGTCTGTTGAGGGAGGTCTGTGAAGTTTTACAATACTTGGGAGGAACAGTTTGGAATGAGAAGTGGAAGAGGATGTATGGATCAGGTGTTTGCTTTAAAGAATATGTGTGGAAAATATTTAGAGAAATTGATGGATTTGTATGTGACATTTATGTATCTGGAGAAATCACATGAGAGGGTTAGTAGAGATTCCTTGTGGAAGATCTTAAGTATATACAGTGTAGGAGGAAAGCTGCCAGAGTCAGTGAATTTTTTTATCAAGGGTGTAAGGCATGTGAACGAGTAGGAAGAGATAAGAGTGAATGGTTCTAAGTGAAGGTTGGTCTGTGGCAGGATTGTGTAATGCCACCATAGTTGTTGAATTTGTTCATGGATGGGTTTGGTGAGGGAGGTAAATACATGAGTCTTGGAGAGAGGGGCGAGTATGCTGTGTGTGGGGGATGAGAGGGTCTGTGAAGTTCAGTCAGTCGTTTTTGTTGATGAAGCAGCATTGATGGCAGATTTGAGTTAGGAACTGCAGAAGTTGGTGACTGAGTTTGGAAGAGTATGGAAAAAGGGGGAGGGAGAGACTAAATGTGAATATAAGCATATTAGCTGGGTTGAGGGACAGGTTAGTTGAGATGTGAGCTTGAATGGAGATAGACTGGAGGAGATGAAGAATTTTAGATATTTGAAAGTGGACATGGCAGCGAGTGAAACCATGAAAGGGGAAGTATGTCATAGGGTATGTGAGGGGGTGACATTTCTGGGAGTGCTGAAGAATATATGGAAAGAGACGTTATCTGGGATGGCAAAATTGGGTGTTTGAGGGAATATTAGTCAAGACAATATCATATGGATGCGAGACATATAAGACTGTGTAGAGGAGAGTGGATGTGTTGGAAATTAAATGTTTGAGTGCAATGTGTGGTATGAGATAGTTTGACCGGGTGGCCATAAGCAACTCAAGGGTGGGCCGTTTTGATACCTGCTTCTTTCCTTACACATCGAAGCTCTGGAACTGTCTACCCCCTCATGTCTTTCCCAATAACTATTACCGAGCACATTTCAAAAAACAAGTTTTTCACTTTCTCAAAAATTCTTACATAATTTCCCTTGTCTTTTCTTTTTCCGTTTCATACTTCGCTCTATATTTCAATTAAGGCCCGGTCTTAATGTGGATTTTTGTTCGTGACTGGGGCTTTCAGTGCGAAAAAGGTAAATGATGAAAGGGTAAATAAAGGCGTGATAATAAAAGTGTGACTGAAAGAGCAGAAGCAGGTGTGTTGAAATGGTTTGGACACATGGAAAGAATGAGCGAGGAAAGGTTGACTAAGAGGATATATGTGTTAGAGGTGGAGGGAACAAGGAGAAGCGGGAGACCAAATTGGTGGTGGAAGGATCGAGTGAAAAAGATTTTAGGCGATCGAGGCCTGGACCTGCAGTAGGATGAAAGGCGTGAATAGGATAGAATGAAGTGGAACGATATGCTATACTGTGGTTGACATGCTGTTAGTGGACTGAACCAGGGCATGTGAAGCATCCAGGGTAAATCATGAAAAGGTCTGTGGGGCTTGGCTTTGGAAAGGAAGATGTAATTTTGGTGCATTAAACACGGTAGCTAAGAATGAGTGTGACCGGATGCGGCCTTTCTTCTGATATTGGCACTATCTCGCTGACGTGGGAAATGGTGATCAAGTATGAAAATACATATGTATGTAAGAATATACATATAGATAACATTAATGAGATAGCCTTGAGTCCGGCCCCAGTTGCCCATGCCGTCTCACCTAATAAATAAAAAGGAAAACAGGTGAAGAGATGCAGTGTGGTGGTGAGGTATGATGGCTAGTGACAAGCCTGTTTGCCGATGATATGGTGTTGTTTCCTGGGAATGAAAAGGAATTTAAGAAGGTTGTAAGTGTGTGTCTCATGGTGTGTGTGTGTCAGCATAGGTAAGTGAAAGTACATGCAATCAAAAGTAAAATATTTGTGTTTGAAAGGAAACAGAAAGTAAGTATAAGTTTTGCAAAACTTATAGAGAAAGAGAAGAAAGTGTATCCAGCCGTGTTATAGATATCGGGTAGAAAGACCAGAAGTGAGGGAATTTAAGTATCTGGGAGCTGTCTTGGGTAAGCGTGATGAGATGGAAGGAGAGGTAAGGGAGACAACAGTACAGGGTAGAAGAGTCATTGGGTCCTTTGATAGAATAATGAAGGGTAGAGGTGCAACTATGAAAGTAAAGAATAGATTAAGGGACTGTTAGCATAGTCCTCCCGACCCTGACCTATGCAGCCAAAACATGAACATGCGATGAGTTACAGAGGTCAGTAATCTAGGCTGTGAAAATGAGTTATTTGAGAAGAGCACGTGGTATGACTAGATGGAATGAAGAATATAATGAAGGGGGTGTATGAGAAATTTGGTGTGGCAGATAATACGAAGGGGAAGAATTGTGGAGAGCTAGAGTGGTGAAACATTATGCATGGGCATGTGAAAGCAGTGCAAGACGAGGTTTACAAGGAGAGTGTATGATAGGACATTTGACATGAGCAAATTGGGTGGAGGAATACTGGAGGGAGAGAAATGGTGGAAGAATGTGTGGAATGGTGTATGTGAGGGAGGCACGTAAGGACTAGTAGAGACTATTGTTGTGACCGACCACACAATGGGAATTCCTGGAGGGGATGGATATTATAGATACAGATAGATGGATAGATAAAATGCCGATGTTGTTGATCAATTCTTAATTGATACTCATTTATCAGTTTGATGTTTTCTTTTTGTGAATTTGTCATTTTTTTACGTTACACCTTGTGTTAAGAGTGTTACTACCAGTGCCTCACAGGCATTATCACTGCCAAGGTTTCACCTGCAGTATTACTTCCACGACTTCATCTGCAGTATTACCATCAGTGTTTCACCTGCAGTATTACCACCAAGACTTCATCCGCAGTATTTGCTACCAATGTTTCACCTGTAGTATTACTTCAAGTATTTCACTTGCAGTATCATCACCATTGTTTCTCCAGCAATATTACCAACAGTGCTTAACCTGCAGTATTACCGCCGGTGTTTTACCCACAGTATTACCATCAGTGTTTCACCTGCAGTATTATCACTACTGTTTCACCTCCAGTATTGCCAAAGTGTTTCATCCGCAGTATTACCATAAGTGCTTCATCCGCAGTATTATCATCAGTGTTTCACTAGCTGTAATACCGTGAGTGTTTCACCCGCAGTGTTACCATCAGTGTTTCACCAACAATATTACCAGTAATGTCGCACCTACAGTATTGCCACTGATGTTTCACCCGCAGCATTACCACTAGTGTTTCCCATGCAGTATTACCACCAGTGCTTCACCTGCAGTAATACCGCTGGTGTTTCGCCCTCAGTGTTACCAACAGTGTTTAATTTGCAGTATTGCCATTTGTATTTCACTAGTAGTATTATCATCGCTGTTTCACAATCAGCATTACCACCAGTGCTTCACGAGCAGCATTGCTACCAACGTTTCATCAGTATTTCCATTTGTGTTTCACCTGTAGTATTACCACCAGTGTTTCACCTGCAGTATTACCATCATTGTTTCACCAGCATTTGTAACACCAGTGTTTCACATGTAGCATTATCACCAGTGTTTTAGCCGCAGTATTTCCATCAGTGTTTCACCTGCAGTAGTACCATCAGTGCTTCATCCGCAATATTACAACCAGTGTTTTATCTGCAGTATCAACACTAGAGTTTCATCCACAGTATTATCACCAGTGCTTCACCTGCAATAGTACCAACGGTGCTTCACCTCCAGTATTACTACAAGTGTTTCACTAGCATTATTTCCACCAGTGTTTCCTATAGTATTACCACCAGTGTTTCACCTGCATTATTTCCAGCAGTGCTTCACCTATAGTATTACCACCAGTGTTACCAACAGTGTTTAATTTGCAGTATTGCCATTTGTATTTCACTAGTAGTATTATCATCGCTGTTTCACAATCAGCATTACCACCAGTGCTTCACGAGCAGCATTGCTACCAACGTTTCATCAGTATTTCCATTTGTGTTTCACCTGTAGTATTACCACCAGTGTTTCACCTGCAGTATTACCATCATTGTTTCACCAGCATTTGTAACACCAGTGTTTCACATGTAGCATTATCACCAGTGTTTTAGCCGCAGTATTTCCATCAGTGTTTCACCTGCAGTAGTACCATCAGTGCTTCATCCGCAATATTACAACCAGTGTTTTATCTGCAGTATCAACACTAGAGTTTCATCCACAGTATTATCACCAGTGCTTCACCTGCAATAGTACCAACGGTGCTTCACCTCCAGTATTACTACAAGTGTTTCACTAGCATTATTTCCACCAGTGTTTCACCTGCATTACTTCCAGCAGTGCCTCACCTATAGTATTACCACCAGTGTTTCACCTGCATTATTTCCAGCAGTGCTTCACCTATAGTATTACCACCAGTGTCTCATCTACATTTTCACCAACGGTGCTTCACCTGCAGTATTACTAACGATGCTTCACCTGCAGTATTACCACCATTGTTTCACATGTAGTATTACTACCAGTGTTTCCCATGCAGTATTACCACAAGCGTTTCACTCCGGTATTATCACCAGTACTTCACCTGCAGTATTATCATCAGCGTTTCAATCAGAGTATCACTAACAGTGTTTCACCTGTAGTATTTTCACCAGTGTTTGTCCTGCAGTATTTCCACCAGTGTTTCACCCATAGTATCATTACCAGTGCTTCACTGCAGTATTGCCACCAGTGTTTCACCTGCAGTATTACCAATAGTTTTTTAATCGCAATATTATCACCTGTAGTATTACCACCAGTGTTTCACCTGTAGTATTACCGCTAATGTTTCACATGTAGTATTACCACCGGTGTTTCACTCGAGTATTATCACATGTACTTCACCTACAGTATTTCCATCAGTGTCTCACCTGCAGTACTACCACTAGTGATTCAGCTGCAGTATTACTACTGGTGTTTCGCCCGCAGTATCATCATCAGTGCTTCACCTTCAGTATTGCCAACGATGCTTCACTTTCAGTATTATCATCAGTGTTTCACCTGTAGTTTTACCACTGTTGTTTCACTTACAGTATTACCATCAGTGCTTCACCTATAGTATTACCAACGGTGCTTCACCCGTAGTATTACCACCAGTGCTTCACCTGCAGTATTGCCAACAATGGTTCACCTGTAGTATTACCACTGGTGTTTCACTCACAGTATTACCACTAGTGTTTCAATCGCAGTATTATCACCAGTGCTTCACCTATAATATTACCAACGGTGCTTCGCCCGTAGTATCATCACCAGTGCTTCACCTGCAGTATTACCACCAGTGTATCATCTGCACTATTTTCACCAGTGTTTTACGCGCAGGGTTTCCACTAGTGTTTCACCTGCAGTATAACCACCATTGCTTCACCTTTAGTATTACCACCATTCTTTCAGATGCAGTATTACTACTAGTATTTCATTTGTGGTACTGTCACCAGTGCTTCATTTGCAGTATTACCACCAGTGTTTCACCTGTGGTATTACCACCAGTGTGTTACCTGCAGGATTACCATCAGTTTCACATATAGTATTACCACCGGTGTTTCACCAGCTGTATTATCACCAGTGTTTCACTTGTAATATTACCTACAGTGTTTCACCTGTAGTATTACCACCAGTGTTTTACCTCCAGTATTACCAGCAGATTTTCACCTGCAGCATTACCACCAGTGTTTCACCTGTAGTATTACCACCAGTGTTTTACCTGCAGTATTACCAGCAGATTTTCACCTGCAGTAACACCATCATATTTTTCACCTGCAGTATTACCGTCAGTGTCTCACCTGCAGCATTTCCAACAGAATTTCATTTGTAGTACTACTACCAATGATTCACGTGCAGTATTTCCATGAGTGTTTCACCTGTAGTATTACAACCAGTATTTCACCTGCAGTATTAGCACCAGTGTTTCACCTGTAGTTTTGCCACCAGCGTTTCACGTGTAGTATTTTCACCAGTATTTCACTTGTAGTGTTACCACTAATGTTCACCTGCATTAATACCACCAGTACCTTACCTGCAGTATTACCACCAGTGTTTCACCTGCAGTATTTCCAACAGTTTCACCTGCAGTGTTACTACTAATGTTTCACCTGTATTATTATCAGTGCGTCACTTCCACTTTTACCACCAGTGTTTCACCTGTAGTATTATCACCAGTGTTTCACTTGCAGTATTTCCATCAGTGTTTCACCTGCTGTATTACCACCACTACTTCACCAGCAGTAATACCACCAGTCCTTCACCTGCAGTGCTTCTACCAGTGTTTCACCTGCAGTATTACCATCAGTGTTTTACGTGCAGTATTGCCACCAGTAATTCACCTGCAGTATATCCACCAGTGCTTCACCTGCAGAATTACCACCAATCCTTCACTTGCAGTATTACCACCAGTCCTTCACCTGCAGTATTACCACCATTCCTTCCCCTGCAGTATTTACACCAGTCCTTCACCTGTAGTATTGTCATCGGTCGTTCACCTGCAGTATTACCAACAGTCCTTCACCTGCAGTATTACCACCATTCCTTCCCCTGCAGTATTTACACCAGTCCTTCACCTGTAGTATTGTCATCGGTCCTTCACCTGTAGTATTACCACCAGTCCTTCACCTGTAGTATTTACACCAGTCCTTCACCTGCAGTATTACCACCAGTCCTTCACCTGCAGTATTACCACCAGTCCTTCACTTGCAGTATTACCACCAGTCCTTCACCTGCAGTATTACCACCAGTCCTTCACCTGCAGTATTTACACCAGTCCTTCACCTCTAGTATTGTTATCGGTCCTTCACCTGCAGTATTGCCACCATTGCTTCATTTGCAGTATTACCAGCAATGCTTCACCTGTAGTATTGCTACCAGTCCTTCACCTGCAGTATTACCACCAGTCCTTCACCCGTAGTATTACCACCAGTCTTTCACCTGCAGTATTACCACCAGTCCTTCACCTGTAGTATTACCACCAGTCCTTCACCTGCAGTATTACCACCAGTCCTTCACTGTAGTATTACCACCAGTCCTTCACCTGTAGTATTACCACCAGTCCTTCACCTGTAGTATTACCACCAGTCCTTCACCTGTAGTATTATCACTAGTGTTTTACCTGTAGTATTACTACCAGTGCTTCACTTATGTTATTGTCACCACTGCTTCACCTGCAGTATTACCACCAGTCCTTCACTGTAGTATTACCACCAGTCCTTCACCTGTAGTATTACCACCAGTCCTTCACCTGTAGTATTACCACCAGTCCTTCACCTGTAGTATTACCACCAGTCCTTCACCTGTAGTATTACCACCAGTTCCTCACTTGTAGTATTATCACTAGTGTTTTACCTGTAGTATTACTACCAGTGCTTCACTTATTATCACCACTGCTTCACCTGCAGTATTACCACCAGTCCTTCACTGTAGTATTACCACCAGTGCTTCACCTGTAGTATTACCACCAGTCCTTCACCTGTAGTATTACCACCAGTCCTTCACCTGTAGTATTACCACCAGTCCTTCACCTGTAGTATTATCACTAGTGTTCTACCTGTAGTATTACTACCAGTGCTTCACTTATTATCACCACTGCTTCACCTGCAGTATTACCACCAGTCCTTCACTGTAGTATTACCACCAGTCCCTCACCTGCAGTATTACCACCAGTCCTTCACCTGTAGTATTACCACCAGTCCTTCACCTGCAGTATTACCACCAGTCCTTCACCTGTAGTATTATCACTAGTGTTTTACCTGTAGTATTATCACTAGTGTTTTACCTGTAGTATTACTACCAGTGCTTCACTTATGTTATTGTCACCACTGCTTCACCTGCAGTATTACCACCAGTCCTTCACTGTAGTATTACCACCAGTCCCTCACCTGCAGTATTACCACCAGTCCTTCACCTGTAGTATTACCACCAGTCCTTCACCTGCAGTATTACCACCAGTCCCTCACCTGCGGCATTACCACCAGTCCTTCACCTGTAGTATTATCACTAGTGTTTTACCTGTAGTATTACTACCAGTGCTTCACTTATGTTATTACCACCAGTCCTTCACCTGCAGTATTACCACCAGTCCTTCACCTGCAGTATTACCACCAGTCCCTCACCTGCGGCATTACCACTAGTCCTTCACCTTTGATAGTATTTAATTTCTTTAATCATATTTTTCTTTCCTCTCTCATGGAAAAACATAAACCCAGAGGAAGGTCAAATGGTACACGCCAAGCCAGCGGTAAAAACGTGACGCATAGTATGACTGGCGATCACCTTTACCATAGAGCATTGTAGTGGGTCTTTTTCTCCTTGACCACAGTTTTTACCTCTTGTAAACACCACCAGAGACCTCTGTGGCCCACCTCACTACTACGTCATGACGTGTTCTCCCTCCAACATTTGACAACAAATAATTTCAGTTTTGGGATATGGGGATCAATAACCTTTTGTTTTCCTGTCTATTGTTATGGGCTCGAGCCGGAGGTCAACTGTTACGGTTGGTGGCGTGTGACGCAAGGTGGTGTGATGTGGTGTGACGCAACGTGCTGGTGTGACGTGATGCAAGATAACGTAAAGTAGTGATGGTGTGGCGTGACGCCTGGTGATGGTATGACGTAACATAGAATGCTGGTGTGACGTCGGGCAAGCGCTGGTGTGACGGGATGCAAGGTGATGGTGTGTGACGCAAGGAACCTGACCTTAGTGTTGGAGATTATGACACCAGCAGGCAACGGACATCAGCGTTGGAGGTTGCTGACCCCAGTGTTGGAGATTATGACACCAGGAAGCTGCTGACCCCAATGTTGGGGATTATGACGCGTGTAATTAGCTGACCCCATCTGTATTGGAGACTATGGCAAGTTAGCCCCAGTGTTGGAGATATGATTCCAATACTCAGTTGACCCGTATTGGAAAATCTACCACTAGTAGACAGCTGACCCCAGTGTTGGAGAATCTACCACCAGTAGGCAACTGACCCCAGTGTTGGAGAATCTACCACCAGTAGTCAGCTAGCCCCAGTGTTGGAGAATCTACCACCAGTAGACAGTTGACCCCAGTGTTGGAGAATCTACCACCAGTAGACAGCTGACCCCAGTGTTGGAGAATCTACCATCAGTAGGCAGCTGACCCCAGTGTTGGAGAATCTACCACCAGTAGGCAACTGACCCCAGTGTTGGAGAATCTACCCCCAGTAGTCAGCTAGCCCCAGTGTTGGAGAATCTACCACCAGTAGACAGTTGACCCCAGTGTTGGAGAATCTACCACCAGTAGACAGCTGACCTCAGTGTTGGAGAATCTACCATCAGTAGGCAGCTGACCCCAGTGTTGGAGAATCTACCACCAGTAGGCAACTGACCCCAGTGTTGGAGAATTTACCACCAGTAGTCAGCTAGCCCCAGTGTTGGAGAATCTACCACCAGTAGACAGTTGACCCCAGTGTTGGAGAATCTACCACCAGTAGACAGCTGACCTCAGTGTTGGAGAATCTACCATCAGTAGGCAACTGACCCCAGTGTTGGAGAATCTCCCACCAGTAGTCAGCTAGCCCCAGTGTTGGAGAATCTACCACCAGTAGACAGTTGACCCCAGTGTTGGAGAATCTACCACCAGTAGACAGCTGACCTCAGTGTTGGAGAATCTACCACCAGTAGGCAGCTGACCCCAGTGTTGGAGAATCTCCCACCAGTAGTCAGCTGACCCCAGTGTTGGAGAATCTACCACCAGTAGTCAGCTGACCCCAGTGTTTGAGATTACATAACCAGTGGACAGGTGACTCCAGTGTTGGAAAGTATATAACCGGTGGACAGGTGACCCCAGTGTTGGAGATTACATAGGAAGGGGACAGGTGACCCCGGTGTTGGAGATTATATAACCAGTGGACAAGTGACCCCAGTGTTGGAGAATCTACCACCAGCAGACAGCTGACCTCAGTGTTGGAGAATCTACCACCAGTACTCAGCTGACCTCAGAGTTTGAGAATCTACCACCAGTAGGCAGCTGACCCCAGTGTTGGAGAATCTATCACCTGTAGACAGCTGACCCCAGTGTTGGAGAATCTACCACCAGTACTCAGCTGACCTCAGTGTTTGAGAATCTACCACCAGTAGGCAGCTGACCCCAGTGTTGGAGAATCTACCACCAGTAGTCAGCTGACCCCAGAATTGGAAAATCTACCACCAGTAAACAGCTGACCCCAGTGTTGGAGAATCTACCACCTGTAGATAGCTGACCCCAGTGTTGGAGAATCTACCACCAGTAAACAGTTGACCCCAGTGTTTGAGAATCTACCACCAGTAAACAGCTGACCCCAGTGTTAGAGAATCTACCACCTGTAGATAGCTGACCCCAGTATTGGAAAATCTACCACCAGTAAACAGCTGACCCCAGTGTTGGAGAACCTACAACCAGTAGGCAGCTGACCTCAGTGTTTGAGAATCTACCACCAGTAAACAGCTGACCCCAGTGTTGGAGAATCTACCACCTGTAGATAGCTGAC
This sequence comes from Panulirus ornatus, assembly GCF_036320965.1. NCBI lineage: Eukaryota > Metazoa > Arthropoda > Malacostraca > Decapoda > Palinuridae > Panulirus > Panulirus ornatus. The sequence goes on along the minus strand of NC_092224.1, from coordinate 52,147,401 downwards.
CCCAGTATTGGAAAATCTACCACCAGTAAACAGCTGACCCCAGTGTTGGAGAATCTACAACCAGTAGGCAGCTGACCTCAGTGTTGGAGAATCTACCACCAGTAAACAGCTGACCCCAGTGTTGGAGAATCTATCACCTGTAGACAGCTGACCCCAGTGTTGGAGAATCTACCACCAGTAAACAGCTGACCCCAGTGTTTGAGAATCTACCACCAGTAAACACCTGACCCCAGTGTTGGAGAATCTACCACCAGTAGGCAGCTGACCCCAGTGTTGGAGAATCTACCACCAGTAGGCAGCTGACCTCAGTGTTGGAGAATCTACCACCAGTAAACAGCTGACCCCAGTGTTGGAGAATCTATCACCTGTAGACAGCTGACCCCAGGGTTGGAGAATCTACCACCAGTAGGCAGCTGACCCCAATGTTGGAGAATCTACCACCAGTAAACAGCTGACCCCAGTCTTGGAGAATCACCACCAGTAGTCAGCTGACCCCAGTGTTGGAGAATCTACCACCAGTAGTCAGCTGACCCCAGTGTTGGAGAATCTACCACCAGTAGGCAGCTGACCCCAGTGTTAGATTATGACACCAGGAAGCAACTGAACCAGTAGACAGGTGACCCCAGTGTTGGAGATTATATAACCAGGAGACAGGTGACCCCAGTGTTGGCTATTATATAACCATGGGATAGGTAGACCCTGTGTTGGAGATTATATAACCAGGGGACAGGTGACCCCAGTGTTGGAGATTATGTAACCAGGAGACAGGTGACCCTAGTGTTGGCGATTGTATAACCAGGGGACAGGTGATCCCAGTGTTGGAGATTATATAACCAGTGGACAGATGACCCTAGTATTGTAGACTATATAACCAGGGACAGGTGACCCCAGTGTTGGAGATTACATAACTAGGGGACAGGTGATCCCAGTGTTGGAGATTATATAACCAGTGGACAGATGACCCTAGTATTGTAGACTATATAACCAGGGACAGGTGATCCCAGTGTTGGAGATTGTATAACCAAGGGACAGGTGACCCCAGTGTTGGAGATAACCAGTGGACAGGTGACATCAGTGTTGGAGATAATATAACCAGTGGACAGGTGACTCCAGTGTTGGAGATGATATAACCAGTGGACAGGTGGCCCTAGTGATAACCATGGTTGTAAACAACTTAACCATAGACAACCATCGTTCAGCTGGCCATTGTTTCCAGCACCCACCTCCCCTCTCTTGTCCCCAACACATCATTGTGGTTTTGATCTAACTCCTCCAGGACTCTAATGTTCTTCTAACTAACTAAGGAACATTATATTGGTGGGTGAAACATGTTTCACTTCCTATCATCTTTCCACACATGATTTGTTTCATAGTTCATTTATGGATCTTGTTGTTCATCTGTAATATTTGTAAGTTTATCTTTGTCCTTTACATCATGTAGGAAGTTGAACTGCGCCATATTGAAGATGTGGCCATACTCGTGAGTTACAGAGGGTCACTATGTTCCTGTACTCATAATGTGGTCATACTAGTGAGTTACAGAGGGTCACAATGTCCCCGTACTCATAATGTGGCCATACTAGTGAGTTACAGAGGGTTACTATGTTCCCGTACTCATAATGTGGTCATACTAGTGAGTTACAGAGGGTCACTATGTTCCCGTACTCATAATGTGATCTTACTAGTGAGTTACAGAGGATTGATATGTTGCAGTACTAAAATGTAACTTTACTAATAAGTTACAGAGAGTTAGTATGTTTCCGTACTCATAATGTGGTCATACTAGTGAGTTACAGAGGGTCACTATGTTCCTGTACTCATAATGTGGCCATACTAGTGAGTTACAGAGGGTCACTATATTCCCGTACTCATAATGTGGCCATACTAGTGAGTTACAGAGGGTCACTATGCCCCCGTACTCATAATGTGGCCATACTAGTGAGTTACAGAGGGTCACTATATTCCCGTACTCATAATGTGGTCATACTAGTGAGTTACAGAGGGTCACTATGTCCCCGTACTCATAATGTGGTCATACTAGTGAGTTACAGAGTCAAAATGTTCCCGTACTCATAATGTGGCCATACTAGTGAGTTACAGAGGGTCACTATATTCCCGTACTCATAATGTGGTCATACTAGTGAGTTACAGAGTCAAAATGTTCCCGTACTCATAATGTGGCCTCACTAATGAGTTACAGAGAGTCAGTATGTTCCCGTACTCATAATGTGGCCATACTAGTGAGTTACAGAGGGTCACTATATTCCCGTACTCATAATGTGGTCATACTAGTGAGTTACAGAGGGTCACTATGTTCCCGTACTCATACTGTGGTCATACTAGTGAGTTACAGAGGGTCATTATGTTCCCGTACTCATAATGTGGCCATACTAGTGAGTTACAGAGGGTCACTATGTTCCCGTACTCATAATGTGGTCTCATTAGTGAGTGACTGTGTGTCAATGTTTCCATACTCATAACGTGGCCATACCAGTGAGTTAAAGAGTGTCAATATGTTTCCGTATTCATAATGTGGTCTTACTAGTGAGTTACAGAGAGTCAGTATGTTCCCGTACTCATAATATGGTCTTACTAGTGAGTTACAGAGGGTCAATATGTTCCCGTACTCATAATGTGATCTTACTAGTGAGTTACAGAGGGCCAATATTTTTCTATAATTATAATGTGGCTTTGCTAGTAAGTTACAGAGGATCGATATGTTGCCGTACTCATAATGTGGTCTTTCTAGTGAGTTACAGAGGATCGATATGTTGCCGTACTCATAATATGGTCTTTCTAGTGAGTTACAGAGGATCGATGTTGCTGTACTCATAATGTGGTCTCTCTAGTGAGTTACAGAGGACTGATATGTTGCCGTGCTCATAATGTAGCGTTGCTAATGAGTTACAGAGGATTGATATGTTGCCGTGCTCATAATGTGGGGTTGCTTGTGAGTTACAGAGGATCTATATGTTGTCGTACTCATAATGTAGCCTTTCTAGTAAGTTACAGAGGGTCGATATATTGCCGTGCTCATAATCATGGCCTTTCTTGTAAGTTACAGAGGATCGATATGTTGTCGTACTCATAATGTAGCGTTGCTAGTGGGTTACAGAGGATTGATATGTTCCCTGCTCATAATTATGGCCTTTCTTGTAAGTTACAGAGGATCGATATGTTGCCGTACTCATAATGTAGCCTTCCCACTGAGTTACAGTGGGTCGATATATTGCCGTACTTAAAATGTAACGTTACTAGTGAGTTACAGAAGGTCACTATACAGTCTGTTATTTTGTGATGAGAGTTTCTGGCAGTTACTTCCTGATATTGTTAGTCATGTGAGTGACTGATACAATCTTGGTTCAGTAAATTTCATATCGTTATAATTATCCCAGCATACTCCTCTCCTCCTGTATAAATACGTTATCAAACTACATAACTTTGCAGTTTTCAACGTTAGATTTTCATCATGGTTACAATATTCATGTCATTGATTACATTTCAATCGAATTACAATTACTCCAACTCTCCTCCTGTATAAATACGTTATCAAACTACATAACTTTGCAGTTTTCAAGGTTAGATTTTCATTATGATTTCCAATGGTTCTGTAATCCACTTCAGATATGATCTCAAGTCTCATATTTTCTATCATGATCCAGCTTAAGGATTATAGCAGTCATAATCTGATTCTAGATTAATTATTATATACAATATGTAAAGAGCTGGGCCAAGGAGTGAACCTCGTCGTACCCCGACCGAAGACACTCAAGGAATTACACAATTATCATTTGTTTCAACTTTGTTAACCTTGGACTGTAAAGCTATTATCGCTACCGTTACCACCCTACCATGACGTGGGTAGCAATGGTACCGTTACCACTGTACCATGCTCATGACGTGGACGGTCATGGTACCGTTACCACTGTACCATGGCCATGACGTGGACGGTCATGGTACCGTTACTACTGCACCATGGTCATGAGCTGGGCGTCATGGTACCGTTACCACTGTACCATGGTCATGAGCTGGGCCGTCATGGTGTTTGTGTTGGTGTTATTAGATTCCATGTTCAGTGTTATCTTCCCTCTGGTTCATCACGTACATCTTGGTCTTTGCATTAATGATAAAACCTAAATTTTCTTTATTATCTTTTCTCTTAATATGGTGGTGGAATGGCGCTCATCTTCCCACTGTGATACCACTGGTAATGGCGCTCATCTTCCCACTGTGATACCACTGGTAATGGCGCTCATCTTCCTACTGTGATACCACTGGTAATGGCGCTCATCTTCCCACTGTGATACCACTGGTAATGGCGCTCGTCTTCCCACTGTGATACCACTGGTAATGGCGCTCATCTTCCCACTGTGATACCACTGGTAATGGCGCTCATCTTCCCACTGTGATACCACTGGTAATGGCGCTCATCTTCCCACTGTGATACCACTGGTAATGGCGCTCGTCTTCCCACTGTGATACCACTGGTAATGGCGCTCATCTTCCCACTGTGATACCACTGGTAATGGCGCTTATCTTCCCACTGTGATACCACTGGTAATGGCGCTCATCATCCCACTGTGATACCACTGGTAATGGAAAACGTTCTCTCAACGTGACTTGGTTAAGTTTTCTAAAATCTATGATTGGTCTAAATGTTTCGTCCTTTTTCGGAACGATCGTAAGTGGTTAATTCCATGGTGATCGTGATTCTTCTATAACCTTATCTTTCAACATGTCCTGAACAAGTTAGTTTGTTGTGTCTGTGTGCGAGTGTGGCAACCGATAGGTTGTGACGTAAATGGGACGTGTGTCTTTCGCTAAGATGAGAGTGTGAACATCCAAATGAGTTCTGCTAGTGGTTCTCCTAATAAGGCAACAGTAGATCTATACTGGTTAAGTAAGTCTGTTAACTGGTCAACATGCTTGGTTAATCCTACCTTAGAAATCATGTCAGCTGGGGTGATGGTGGGGAGCTGACTCGAACCGTGCACTGCTGAGTCAGGGGTAGGAGGTGTAGGTGGTGGTGGGTTAGCGAAATCTGATACAAGACAGATGTTAAACTCATGCAACTCCTCGTCTTGAATTCCCGACTTCAAAACAGATAATTCCACCAGCTTAGTCCCTCTACGGAGACGGACAGGAGTGGGTCGCGTATGGTAATGTATTTGGCGACCTCTCCATGTGCCGTCTCATGAACAGGGGCGTCCATCCGTAGTCGTGTGACAGTTAGTGAGGAAGGTTCAGCAACTACTGTAAGTGCGAGATCACCCTGACTGAGTCCGTGGTCATGCATCCATGTTCGAGAAAGTGAGAGTGGAACCTTCGTTACCGTGTCACCATGCAGTCATCTTTGTTGTCAGTTTACCAGGGTAATGATCATGTGGAAAAGTAAATATGGATGTGTATTGTCTACCGTGCAGCAGGGCCTACGTGGGAGCAGATGTATTAATGACTCTGACTGAGTGAGAACTCTTCTCCCACAATGGCAGGAACGTATTATCAATACAAACAACATCTCCATGATAAACAGGACAGATCTTACGTTGTGCCATAGAATAGCAGGGACGTATTATAAACACAAACAACATTTTCATGATAAACAGGACAGATCTTACGTTGTGACATAGAATGGCGTCCTGGTAACAAGTTACCAGGACACGTTACACCACAAACATTGTAAGGAGTTATGATTATGACCGAGTCGCCTATGCGAATGTTCATTTCAATAGTGCCTCTTACATCGAGATTTTCATTCGCGATACTTTGAAGGGATGGGTAAAAGTCCGAGCATTGAACAAGATGACTTTGCATTAATGTTGAATAAAATCATAATGAATTATATCTGCTTCCGCGCCGCTGTCTAGAAAGATTGTGATAGGCTGATCCTGAAAAGAACCCACAAAATTGAAACTTGTGAGATGATGACAAAGAACGAAAATGTCCCAAGATTTCTTTATGAGATGGAGTCGTGTCATGAGAGCGAGATTGTCATTGTTGATAATAAGACGATGAACCTGTGTTTCATGACGTCTGTGTAGCTAATGCTCGGCATTCTGCTGAAGTGTGTCTAGCGTTCCTATGATATGAACACGTTTGGTGGCGTTGGGCGTGAGCGGGTGAAGGTCAGCCTGTTGTCTGACTGGAGGAAATTATGACTCGGTCGGTAGAATTGTGACGACCGAGCCTGTGATGTCATGGGTGGTTGACTGCGTTTGTTTTGGTCAATGGGTGAGAACGAGTCCGTTATGTAATGACACACATTCCCCTTATGTCCTGGTTGGCCACAACAGAAGCGCTTAACTGTATGTGAGAGTTTTTGTTATCACTGATTCACTTTCTTTGACCGCGAGACAAATTAGTGTGTTGGCCACTAGAATGTTTCGTCTCACTTTGGCAAGCCGACACCATCGCCAGTGTCTTGGTGATGGAATAACTTTTGTTACTGACCTCATATGATGGGTCGATATTCTCAATAAGTAACCGCCGTTATACGTCTGGAGGCAGGTCTTACAGGATGAGGGTCATGTGTAATAATGAGTATTTGCACGTGTGTGTCAGGGTTCATCATTGTTGATATCTATGGTCAAGATTCATAAGCCACCCTAACTACTCTCGTTCTTCCATGTAAGGTATTCCAGTGATCAGGGACTGACGTATCGTCCATGTATGTTGTGTTAAGAGCACGTAAAAGGACGTGTAGTAAACTATCTGAAAATGATTCCTCACAACCTAAGCTAAATGGGTGTGGGTGAGGCAACGTGTAAGATTTCTGTAGGTCATCTGTGTCTCCACCAAAACAACTTTGTGTGACGTTGCCTTTTTAGAAGGCTGGTCCCGTTTATAATAAGATATTCTGGGTCAATTTCTAAGTACATATGAACCTTTACTTCTATCGCATGGAAGGGACACAAGCAGACACCTCACGAAAGCAGTGGCCGGAACAATACCTGTAGAACAGAGAGACGGCGGCAAGATCTTGGTGGACCAAAATGTTGCTTAAAGAGAAGTGATAACAGGAGAATTCATGAGACAGAAGGTGAAGGTAGAGTCATCCAAGATATGCGAGTAGTATATCATTCTGGGGTGATACAAATATTGTAGATATGACAAAGTTGCTCACAAGGACGATAATGACTGCACCAATACAACATGCCTGGCTTCTGGGAAGCATGCATCATGATACTGATTACATGGGGCTTACAGGACAGAGTGGAGGATATGTTATGCCTACCCACACGTTGTTGTTGATACCGAGTACAACTGTTCTGTTCTGAAATCTAACTGATAGAAACCGATGGCATCTAGAAATAGACAAAGGTAGAAACTATGTCTTTGTACAATCGAATTTAACCGAGGTTACTACGTCACTTTTCCAAGACGCTGCTGCACACGGCCTCAGCAGGAGAAAGATGAAGGAAGGTAAAGTGGGTTGAGGTATGTAGAGTGGAGTCACCAGTGTGTACCATTGACCACATATTGCTTTTAAGAAATCTTAATCTTGTTTGTATGTTTATGTTCAAGTTTCTCAACACGTTACACTTCTAATCTTGGTATCTATAGCTATGACCCGTTCTTATTCCTCTTCGTTTGTTCGGTGTTGTATCCTGTGGCAAATGTGTTCTTTATGTAACCAAAAGTCACTCTGTTTTTAGGGATATTCTTTACTTCTTTCGTTCTGTTTAGAATTAAAATGTTTCTGTGACATTCGGTTAAATTATCGTTTCATCTGTAAATTTCTATGTTTCTTCCATCTGTCCTTCACTTGTCATCTCTACCTCATCATCTCCTGTAGGGGAATTCTTTCGCTATATCTGGGAAGGTGAAATGAAATAACACGTCCTTCATCATTCTGGCTTTCCATATTCATCCAATTATTTCCATATTTCTCCAGCAATTTCCATATTTGTCCAGTTATTTCCATATTTATCCCATCATTTAATGCTCTTGTAGTATTTAAGCCTCACTTATGTCTATAGGCCACACACACACACACACACACACACACACACACACACACACACACACACACACACACACACACACACACACACACACACACCATACTCTTTGCCTCCCCCGGGCCGTGTGTTTGTGATGACTGCGTTTCTTGTTCGTGTGTCATCCAGTGGGCCATATTGGACCTCTGAGATCCTCCTGATCATGGTCGATCCAGCTTCAGTCTGGATCACTCGATAAACTCATCATACGAACACCAACTGTGGTGTTCACATCACCTCAGTGATGTTTCCAGGATGAAAGTTGATGAATACATGTCTACCTCATGAATCATACTACCTACCTCATGAATCCTTCATTCTGCCTCATGAATCATACTACCTACCTCATGAATCCTTCATTCTGCCTCATGAATCATACTACCTACCTCATGAATCATACTACCTACCTCATGAATCCTTCATTCTGCCTCATGAATCCCTCATTCTACCTCATGAATCATACTACCTACCTCATGAATCCTTCATTCTGCCTCATGAATCCCTCATTCTGCCTCATGAATCATACTACCTACCTCATGAATCCTTCATTCTGCCTCATGAATCATATTACCTACCTCATGAATCCTTCATTCTGCCTCATGAATCATACTACCTACCTCATGAATCCTTCATTCTGCCTCATGAATCCTACAGCCTGCTTCATGAACTCGCCATCTCCAGAGTGTTACATCCATAGCGTCAGTCAGCTGAACCTGTGTGTTCTCATCTTCCGGACTTCATTTATTGCTTTTACTTTTTCACTTTTCACTATTACTGGTTCTCCTGTTTCTTTATTTGTCCAGTTTTTTCTATTTCTTTTCAAACAATATCTTAATATAGTCTTTCCATTTTCTGGGTATTTTGTTTTCGTTCATCACCATCTTCACATCTCCTACACCATCGTGACTGGGAAATAAGTCATTAGAATCTTGAAAATGCAATAATATGGAAGGTATTCTAGAAGTCTAAATAGAGAGCGTCATATCCCGTTTTCTTTATCCAAAATCGTTACATAGTTCCTTGAAAACCGTCAGTGATTTGGTAAGAGAGAATATAATGCCACAAAGGAGGAGTGCACAGTGATCATCAACGTGATATCCTCGATTATATCTCATCATTGTATGTGGCAAACTGGATTCTATCATGCTCCCGAGTAATTGAGGTGAAGCTGATAGTTTAGAACACATTTCTTAACACTTTTCTGAAGTGATGGAATGACAATTGTCAGACTCCAGTCCTCGAATCCCTTTACCCTGTGATGGTGATAAACAAGATACTTTTAACTGAAAGGAAAGAAGGAGTGAAAGGAGAGATTACCTGATGCGTGACTCAGTACCTGTGGCTCACCTCACACTGTATGACAGAGAGGGAGACTGAGACAGGTCAGTGAGTGGCTCTAGTTGTGTGTTGTCATCAGTGTCAGTAATGATGGGTGGGTGGCTGAGGTGCACCTGTTAGGTCGGTCACCCGGCCACTCGTCATGAATATTCCAGCTTTGTACAACGTACACTTTGTTACAACACTCAGCTTGATACAACACTCAGTTTGTTACATCACTCAGCTTGTTACAACATTCAGCTTGTTACAACACCCAGCTTATAACACTCAGCTTGATACAGCACACAGCTTGATACAACACTCAGTTTATTACATCAATCAGCTTGTTAAAATCTAATTCAGCTTGTTACAACACCCAGCTTATAACACTCAGCTTGATACAGCACACAGCTTGCTACAACACCCACCTTGTTACAACACCCAGCTTGTTACAAAGGTCCAGCTTATAACATTCAGCTTGTTACAATACAACACCCCAGCTTTTAACGTCCAGCTTATTACAACACACAGCTTGTTACAACACCCAGCTTGTTACAAAGGTTCATATTATAACATCATGGTTGTTATAACATCCAGGTTGTTACAAGGTCCTGCTTGTTACTACACCCAGCTTGTTACAAAGGCTCATATTATAACATCCAGGTTGTTACAAGGTCCAGCTTGTTACTACATCCAGCTTGTTACAACGTCTGGCTTCTTACATCCAGATTGTTACTACATCCAGCTTCTTGGATGTCCAGCTTGTTACAAATTCTAACTTATTGTAACGTCTATATTGTAATATTTTCCACCCCGTTACAATGTGCAGCTTACTACAACGTCCACTGTGTTACACTGTCTAGCTTGTTACAACGTCGAGCTTGTGTCTGTCTGGCTTGTTACACCGTTTACCTTGTTACAGCGTCCATCTTGATAAAACGTCCGGTTTGTTACACCGTCTAGCTTGTTACATAAGAACATAAGAAGTGAGGACACTGCAAGAGGCCTATTGGCCCATGCTAGGCAAGTCCTGAGTCTGTCCACCCTACAACCTAACGCCTGAACCCATAAACATATCCAACCGTAATTGGCTGCTTGTTCCATAAATCTACTACCCTAATCCCGAACCAATATTTACCCACATCCGACTTGAATCTATTTTTCTAATTCAAATCCGTTAATTCTTGTTCTATCCGGTAGCACCATTATATGAACTTTATTTAAGTTATCTTTATTAAAGCCCTTCACCCATTTGAAAATTTCGACCATATCCCCCCTAGTCCCCCTCCTCTTAAGTGAGTGTAAATTCAGTCCTTTTAACCTTTCTTCATAAGTGAGGTTTCTAATTCCAGGGATAATTCTTATTATTCGCTTTTGTACTCTCTCTAAACAGTCTATATCAACTGCATAGTATGGAGCCCAAAACTGTACCACATAATCCAAATGTGGTCTCACCAACGCAAGATAAAGTTGCAATAATACTCTAGGAGTCATATTGTTAACAGTTCTATTAATGAATCCTAACATCCGATTAGCCTTATTACACAATTTAATACGCTGTTGCCGCGGCTTAAGATCCTTGCTCACAAGTACTCCTAAATCTTTTTCGCATTGTGTTTTACCAATATCAATACTATCCAGTTTGTAGTCAGTGTTCCTATCTTTACCCACACTAAGTGTTGTGCAATTATGTATGATGAATTCCATTTTCCATCTACCCACCCATTTTGATAATCTATTTAAGTCCATCTGCAAATTCGCTGAACTTTCATATGAGTCAATCACGGCCCTTATTTTGTATCATCGGCAAATTTACTTAAATCTCTGGTTGTTCCCATATTCAAATCGTTAATGTATATAACGAAGAAGATCGGTCCCAAGACTGACCCCTGAGGAACACCACTGGCTACATTGCCTCAGTCCGATGTAACTTCGTTGATCCATATCCTCTGTTCTCTATCAGTGAGCCACGCCTTAATCCAATCAAATACCCAACCCACGATGCCGTGTACCGCAATTTTTCTAAGCAGACGCTCATGAGGTACTCTGTCAAAAACCTTACTTAAGTCTAAGCATGTAGTATCATAACTCTTAACCTGATTAACAGTTTCAAATACTTAATCAAAGAAGGAGAGAAGGGTATTGAGACATGACTTCCCTTTTGTAAACTTATGTTGAGAATCCTTAATGAGATCATGATTCTCCAAGTGTTCACGTATTTTGTCCGCTGTCATTGATTCGATAAATTTTCCCACAATATATTTCAAGCTGATAGGACGATAATTAGAGGCAATGGATCTATCCCCTTTCTTAAAAATGGGAACGGCAGTTGCTGTCCTCCATCACCCAGCCAGTTACAGCGTCAATCTTGTTACAAGTTGGTACAGTGGTGGGCTGTAACATTAGCCCTGCCTGTAGCACGTCGCACGACTTACTATCCATCAAATGTCATACACTTAGAACTGAACGACAGACCATTGAGGTACAGAGACCAGAGGCCAACACGCGCCAGTGTGGGCCAGCAGCGTGACACCTGCCACAGTACACACTGGCAGCGTGACACCTACCTCACATAGTACACACTGGCAGCGTGACACCTACCTCACATAGTACACACTGGCAGCGTGACAACTGCCTCACACAGTACAGACTGGCAGCGTGACACCTGCCACAGTGCACACCGGCAGCGTGACACCTGCCTCACATAGTACACACTGGCAGCGTGACACCTGCCACAGTGCACACTGGCAGCGTGACACCTACCTCACATAGTACACACTGGCAGCGTGACACCTGCCTCACACAGTACACACTGGCAGCGTGACATCTGCCACAGTACACACTGGCAGCGTGACATCTGCCACAGTACACACTGGCAGCGTGACACCTACCTCACATAGTACACACTGGCAGCGTGACACCTACCTCACATAGTACACACTAGCAGCGTGACACCTGCCTCACACAGTACACACTGGCAGCGTGACACCTGCCACAGTACACACTGGCAGCGTGACACCTACCTCACATAGTACACACTGGCAGCGTGACACCTGCCTCACAAAGTACACACTGGCAGCGTGACACCTGCCTCACAAAGTACACACTGGCAGCGTGACACCTGCCTCACATAGTACACACTGGCAGCGTGACACCTGCCTCACAAAGTACACACTGGCAGCGTGACACCTGCCTCACATAGTACACACTGGCAGCGTGACACCTGCCTCACATAGTACACACTGGCAGCGTGACACCTGCCTCACACAGTACACACTGGCAGCGTGACACCTGCCACAGTACACACTGGCAGCGTGACACCTACCTCACATAGTACACACTGGCAGCGTGACACCTGCCTCACATAGTACACACTGGCAGCGTGACACCTGCCACAGTACACACTGGCAGCGTGACACCTGCCTCACATAGTACACACTGGCAGCGTGACACCTGCCTCACATAGTACACACTGGCAGCGTGACACCTGCCACAGTACACACTGGCAGCGTGACACCTGCCTCACAAAGTACACACTGGCAGCGTGACACCTGCCTCACATAGTACACACTGGCAGCGTGACACCTGCCACAGTACACACTGGCAGCGTGACACCTGCCTCACAGTACACACTGGCAGCGTGACACCTGCCTCACAAAGTACACACTGGCAGCGTGACACCTGCCTCACACAGTACACACTGGCAGCGTGACACCTGCCACAGTACACACTGGCAGCGTGACACCTGCCTCACATAGTACACACTGGCAGCGTGACACCTGCCTCACATAGTACACACTGGCAGCGTGACACCTGCCTCACAAGTACACACTGGCAGCGTGACACCTGCCTCACAAAGTACACACTGGCAGCGTGACACCTGCCTCACAAAGTACACACTGGCAGCGTGACACCTGCCTTACAAAGTACACACTGGCAGCGTGACACCTGCCTCACAAAGTACACACTGGCAGCGTGACACCTGCCTCACAAAGTACACACTGGCAGCGTGACACCTACCTCACACAGTACACACTGGCAGCGTGACACCTGCCTCACAAAGTACACACTGGCAGCGTGACACCTGCCTCACACAGTACACACTGGCAGCGTGACACCTGCCTCACACAGTACACACTGGCAGCGTGACACCTGCCTTACATAGTACACACTGGCAGCGTGACACCTGCCTCACACAGTACACACTGGCAGCGTGACACCTGCCTCACACAGTACACACTGGCAGCGTGACACCTGTACGTCACTCTCAACACGCTGCCGTGTAATTTACCGTCAGGGTTGAGCGTTTTGTGGTGAGCAGGTGAGACGGTGTAGGCCGCGCGCACCGACAACTGTGGCGTGAAGGCTGGAAGGTTTCCCTGGTGGCTGTGTTTAGTGAGGCATGACAAGGTGGCCTGTCGAGCACCGCTACACACACACACACACACACACACACACCTGGGAAGGGGGATACAGATGAAGTAGAACTTGAGATGCGATCCTTGAGCGTCGATCTTAACCTGAAAACAAAATGTTCTGCTACGTAGCAAGTGTTGTAAAGGCGGGGTCTGGTCACGTGCAGGTCGGGGGATTAAGATGTTACGCCAGTCATCAAGGATGAAGTCTATTTCTGTTTTGCAGGAGGAAAGATATATCATGGCCGTAGGGGCCACCTACAGAATGTCTCGCTGCGTCATTCACACATTACTTCCTCTGTCCTTCTGGAGGAGGCGTCCTCGACACCCCCACACTACCTACGCCGAGACTGGTCATGCGGAAGAGGGAAAGACAGGAGAGGGAAGCTCACATAGAGACACAGAAACATGTATAGTGTAAAGCTGTGTTGACGGTCCGGTGTTGGTTATAATCACAATACTCTGCTTAACAACCTAATGACCTATTGAACTGTATGGGGAGGCAGTTCTACACTCGTGGGGTCTCACCTCGTGAACATTCTCTACTATCATATAATGACTTAAGCTCTATCATTCCTCTCAACTGATGACAATCTGTCCTCATTATCATAATCTTACTTGATTTTTGATTCCTTAAGTTCCAGTTTCATGACACTTCTCATGATATTTGAATTGATGTTTGAGTTTCATGATCTCATAAGAACATAAGAAGTGAGGACACTGCAAGAGGCATGTTGGCCCATGCTAGGCAGGTCCTGAGTCTGTCCACCCTACAACCAACCGCCTGAACCCATAAACACATCCAACCTTCGTTTAAAGTTACCTAAACACCTAGCTTCCACTACTGTACTTGGCAGGTTTTTTCATAAATGTCCAACCCTATTCTCGAACCTATATTTACCCACATTCGCCCTAAATCTATTTTTTCTAACTGAAATCCACTATTTCTTGTCCTATCCAGTGGCGCCATTCTAAGAACTTTATTCATGTCACCTTTATTAATGGCCTTCACCCATTTAAAAGCTTCAATCATATCCCTTCCAGCCCTCCTCCTCCTCCTCCTCAGATTATCTTCATCTGTGATCCTCGTTTTATATTACTTCATCCAACATCTCCAGACTTGTGTCCGGTGGTACTACATATTTTATCTGTTTCTCCTCCTTCCTTTAAGTGGACCTTATCTCAAGGACCTGGTATTAATGTTGTCTCTTATCTTACTCTATTCCCACATAACATCAGATAAACAGAAGGGTAAAGTTGAACATCTGTTGTGTGATAAGCAGGTATGATGACTGGACTGCCTTCAGTGGACTTCTACACTGTTGTCATTTACTGTTTCCTGATTCCTTGGTTCAGACAGTCTCACACTGCTGCCAACAGTAGTAACAATAGCAGTGAGATAGTTAGTAAGTGCACCAATAGATTTTATCCGTGGAATATTTTCCCGCAATGCTGTAGCATAAACCGTTGTCAGTGTTGCCATCATGTGGCACGTATTTCAGTTTCTGAAAATCTATTCACAATGACACTTTCTTCCATCACTTCTTAACATATTTGCTCACTATTCCCATGTCAGCCACTCACATCATTTGCTCCTTGGATATCCATTAAAAGTTTGATAGTTTAATTTTTTTTCTCCTTTGCTTAGAATGGCTTAACTCAGAGCATTCAATTTGAAATTTGATGTGACTATTATTTATGTGTTACGAAGAGTTTTACAGTAGTGTTGCCTCATCTCTTAACATTGAATATATGTGCATTACATTTACTCCTACGTACGTAAACACACACACACACACGCCTGTGCCAGGTACCCGTTGTATATATCGACCAGCCCTAAGCGGAGGATGATCATCTGGGTGGACTGTGGACCGGCTGTCGTGACCAGGATTCGAACCTATGCGGATTTGATCCCAATCTGCCCGTGCATGCGTGTCGGGCAGTAACGCTAACCGTTGTACCAAGGTGGTCCAGTCGTGATGACTAGTGTGTGTGTGTGTGTGTGTGTGTGTGTGTGTGTGTGTGTGTGTGTGTGTGTACAGTTAAAGTAGAAGAAAGAGCCAATAAAGAAGGTCCAGAGAAGGACAGCACAGGTGACACCAGGACTGAGAGAGCCAAGTGACAGGGAACTAGAGGTCTTAAACTTGCCTACCAGGAAGACAGATGAGATGACCACAATATCATAGTTTGTAATCAGGTCGATGATGTAGACAGTGAACACGTCTTCGAAACATACAAGGACACAACAACTAGACGACAGAACACGAAACCCAGCAAGGAACTTCTCAAAAATAATGTATAGAAGTACTTTGTTAACATAAGAGAAAACAATGAATAACTTGAACTGTGTTCCGTAAGAATGGAGCACATAGAGTAGTTACAAGGTTGTAGGACTGGAGATAACAGTCAGTAGATGGGGCTCTGTGAGTGTAATACCCGCTACCATTTTGATCCAAATGGGTAATTGCAACAGGCCGTCACACACACACACACACACACGCACACACACACGCACACACGCACACACACACACACACACACACACACACACACACACACACACACACACACACACACACACACTTCATAAACAAACCACATACTTGTGAAAGCTGACGTTTAAACATGTACTTAACTCATCCTTATTTAGCACTGCCCATATACTTACTATACACTCATCACAAACCTCATTTCACGAACACACTAAGTATGAATACATTTCACTCTTATTATACATAATGATGACAACGACATAGTAATAAGAGAGAGCTTAAGTACACTAACTATCATGGTATCAGATTAGAGATCACACGTCATCCTCACATTAAACTTAATCTTTAGAAAGGTAGCATATATTACCCATGGAATCAGCATACATCACCCATGGAGGCAGCATATATTACCCTTGGAATCAGCACACATTGCCCATGGAGGCAGCATATATTACCCATGGAATCAGCACATATTACACATGGAGGCAGCATATATTACCCATGGAATCAGTACACATTACCCATGGAGGCAGCATATATTACCCATGGAATCAGCACACATTACACATGGAGGCAGCATATATTACCCATGGAATCAGCACACATTACCCATGGAGGCAGCATATATTACCCATGGAATCAGTACACATTACCCATGGAGGCAGCATACATCACACATTGAGTAATGCCATCTCATTTATCAACTAAAACTCCTGTGCCACAAGAAAAATCATTAAACCTTCTGTTATTAAGTACACAAAGAATTGTAACTTTAATACTATTGAAGGTTTATACAAATTGGATAGTTTTATAGTTGATAAGATCTGTAAAAAGTTCCCCTTCTTGTCCACGTAATAAGTTTATAATACGCTTGTTGCCAGACTCGAGCTCACCCGAAAAGTACATTCGGGTAGTCACTTGTTTACCAAATGACGTCCTAGCTACGTCTCTTCGTTGTATATCAACTGAATGTTATATTTCCTTCTTGTATCTCCCCTGATGACGTGCTTATCACACGAAAGTGCAACTGGGAACTTACCGTGCTTCATTTCCCCTTGACTCATAGGAATGTATATATATTGAAGTGCCGTCAGAGGACTGAAACAGTG